>NW_023303764.1:0-6120 GCF_011077185.1 Oxyura jamaicensis | reverse complement strand
GCGGGGGCTGCCGCTGCCGCGGCGGCGGGGCGGCGCGCACGTGGGGGCGGCGCGCCGGCGGGAGAAAGAGGCGCGCGCGCGCGCGCCCTGGGAGGGTGAGCGGCGCCGCCCTTTGTGGCGTCACCGGGCGCGCGGGGAGAGGGCGCGCCAAGGGCGCCCCCTCCCAGCGCGGCGCGGGAAAAGGCGCCTAGGATCGTAGAGAGAATCCTATAGACACAGAACGGTTCGGGTTGCAGGGGGCCTCAAAACCCATCCAGTTCCAACCCAGCCCCACCCAGCCTGGCCTTGGGCACTGCCGGGGATGGGGCACCCGCAGCTCCTCGGGGCAGCCTGCGCCAGGGCCTCGCCGCCCTCTGAATAAAAAAATTCTTCCTACTAACTCATCTAAATCTACCCTAAGAGCGGAGCTGCCCGCGGAGGAGGGTGAGCTGGAAGCAGAGGGTGACCGCAGCACGGGCAGTGCCCTCAGGGACCGGGGCCTGATCCTGCAGCATCCAAAGAGGACAGGCAGGGTCCTGGGCACAGCATCCAGCCCAGCAAGCAATGGGAAAAGGCCTGGATCTACCCAAGGAGTCAGGAGCAGCAGGAGATGGGGCCAGAGATGAGGCTTCATGGGTCCAAGGTCCCACCAGAGCAGGGGTGGGGTGGCCCAGGCAGGGCTGGGCAGAGCCGGTAGGGTTTATGGGTGCCCTCAGGGCACTCTGCACCCATGGGTACATCAGATCCAGGCCTTCCATGATTATCAGCATTGCTGGTTGTCCATGGAGGAAAAAGTCAAACACCCGATTTCCAGAACTTGCAGAAATCCTGCCAACCATCACCTTCTGGAGGCATCCTGAAGGCAAATGAAACAAGGCAGGGTTTCGGTGCCGCACCAAAGCCAACCACACGTCACTCATGAATGACAGAACATCTCAAAAAAAAAAAAAAAGATAAAGAGATGTTCTCACTCTGCAGGAGCATGGGCTTCATCCAAACCCTTCCGAAGTCTGCACAAAGCCTCCTTCTGACTTCTGGGAGGTTTGAATCCAGCTAAAGGCTCCTCTCCCAGCTGAAGTAGACCTTTTCTCCCTGCACTTTCCCTATTCCCAACCCTAGAAAGGAGCAATGACCTTGGGGAGCCTGGGAACGAGCCCGGAGCAGAGCTTTTCTCCCCAGCCAGGTGGCAGCGGCAGGACAGCCATTCCCAGGAGAAGACCGCGTCACGTCTGCAGGGAGAGGACCTTCCTCCACAGCTGGCCGTGCTGCAGAGCCCCGCTTTGAGCTCCTCCATCCCCTGGGGCCACCAGGGCCAGGAGCAGCGTGCTCATCCCAGGAGGGGAAGCCAGCCTTGTCCCCCACCAGGAGTCCCTATGCAAGGCCCACTGGGGCTGCCCAGCAGGAAACCTGGGATGCCCACGGCTGCTTGTAAATCCAAATATTTGGGGCGAATAATGGGCCATAACTCAGCTGGACTCATGGAAGGGGGGTTTTAAGTTTAAAATGTGCAGCTTTCTGGTGAAATTCAGGGTGCGTCTGGGCTGGCGGTGGCTCTGAAACCACGCCGGGTCTGCTGGCAGCACAGAAGACCTCAGAATGGGTTAGGAAAAAGCAGAAAAATAATCATCAGGAGGATGGGGAGACTCAGGGGATTGGCAATAAGATGGGTCGTGTTACTGCTGTGGACTGGAATCTAAGTAGTTTTATCCACTTTTAATTATTGGTATTTATTCAGAACCTAAAGGCAGTCCGCAGATTATCCCCAAACGCATGGGCTGCTCTGGAAATCTCTCCCAACGCCCCTTGCAGCCTGATTTGAGACCAACGCCAGTCACGCTGCCTACACGGGGTCGCAAAGTGCTGCAGGAATTGCTTACTGGTGCTCTTCTTGCTTTTCTGGGTCTTTGGAAGGAAAATGGAGAAGCGGGCGGCTGAGGTCAGAGCCTCATGTGAAGGGTTTCTGGCGGCAGCAGCAGCTCGGGGGGTTCCTCCTCGTCTCTTACATTCGGTTCCTTTTTCCCCCTTGTGCCACCCCATGAGTCATGCAAACGCTCCCGGTCACGGGCTGCGGGATCAAGCAGGTCAGTGACCTGGTAACTCTTAAAAAAAATACAAAAGGGGGGGGAGGATTTTGAGTCGCAGTTGGTGAACCTTGCCGCTCACATTCATCACAGACCCATGGGCTTTGAGGAAGAAAGGTGGCAGGAGCGATGGAGCGATGTCCACCCACCTGGCTTGCCACCTGAAGCCATCTTCTGAAGCTGCAATGTCTCCTCGTGCTAGGAGAAGCCAGAGATGTGTGGTCATTTGAGGCTGTTTGAAGCCCTTCCCAAATTTTCATGAAATGGGAGGAGTTTTTTTCTTGGGAAGTGTTGAAGGATACCCTACGCAGCCACCACTTGCTTAGTCCTGCGGAAGCCAGAAGCTTGTGGGCAGTGATTTTGCAATAAAAGAAGCCAGGCTAGCGAGGCAGACAATATTTACTTAGAGACCTTCTCATGGACCATCGCTTTCACATCTCCTGTACAAAATGCATTTCTGTATTTCTCGTTGCTGTTATAGGAAAACAGCCCCTGCATGGGAAAAAATTCGGCTCCAGTTCATATGGAAACCACATCTACCGCTTGCACAAGCATAAATCAGGAAGTTAAACTGATGCAGCCTGAGGGCTTACCCCGGGTGAGAGGAAGAAGCCTCTGGGTGGGGGTTCTCACCCTTGTGGTCCTCCCTGGGATCTCCAGGGAACGGGGAAGGGAAACATCTACCAAGAGCAGCTGTTCCCAGCAGGACCATTTATATATAAAACACACGTGTGCACGTACATGTATACGGAGGGGTTTTCAGCAGGATCCGTGGCAAACGTAGGATGACCTGTGGGAAACGTCTTTGGGGTGGTTGAGGCTTTTTGACGCAGGTTTGGTGGCCGTCACCTCCGAGCTCTCTCTCCTCAGCAGAAGGCCGAGCAGCAATGTTCTCCCAGGGTACCTGGAGAAAGGAGAAGCTGGGCAGCAGGCAGCAGCACCAAGTGCATAAATGGGAATTTAACCTGGGGTAACATCCGTGAGATGCCCAGCGGGCACCGTGGGGAGATGCTGCCACAACCGAAGCGCAGCTGGGGCTGCTGCTCTCTCCCTGGGGAGAAGGGTGCAGGGAAATCCAATCTTTTCCAGGTCAGCAGGCAGCCGTAAAGAAGCTTCCCTCCCGCCCCCAGAGCAGCACGGCGATGCGAGTGCTGTGAAGCGGAGAGGTTTGTCTCTCTTTCAGTGGGCTGCCTGCACGCCCAAATCGGTGCGGGTGGAACAAGCCCGGCAGCTGCCTCTGCGCCTTTCAGAGTGAGAATAGCAAAGGTGTGAGAATTAATGCTTGGTTTGGGGTGGTGTAGCCCTTTGATATATACATAATATTGTTTTGCTGGAGGTCCTGCAGTGCCTGCTTTGTCCCTGCTGGCCAGGAGCATGGCTCATCTTGCCCTCGCCCAAACCACTGTGACTCCAGGAGCATCACCCAGTGCCCTCCGTCACCCTGCTGCTGCTCCCTGGGGTGCCTGGGGCCCTGAGCCTGCCCAGCCAAGCGGAGCCATGCTCTCTGCTGGGGCATCGTGGTGGTCGTGGTGTTAGAAATGAGAAATTACATGTTTTGCTATGCCCCAGAGCTTACGCTGGAGAAATCGAGCGCTTTCCTGGAAGGGCTGCCTGCACTTCTTGGTTCAGCATCACAAAAAGCCAGGCCCTCCTGGTAAGGAGATGAAGCAGCAAACGACCCTCATCACCTTGAACCCAGCAGGGTTTGTTTAGCTCAGCTCAGCACTTTTTAATTTTTATTTATTTATTTATTTATTTTCGTCTGGAGAGAGAGCTCAAAGCCAGATGTACAGCCCTGGGGTTATTTTTGGAGCCCCGGGAGGATGTCACTTCCCGAGTGACCTTGCTTGGCTGCACCCAGAGGGGCAGACCTCATCGCAGAGGGATCACAAATAATCTTAATTGCAATTGAAGGTCTGTGCCATGGCTCCCATTACCAGTGTGGAGGCTCAGGTATCCACAGAGGCTTTATTCCAAACACGGTGAAAGCATCACTAGTTAGAGACTTGGGGTCTTGGCACCACCGACAACCATCGTGCAGCCAAGGGTTTACCACCAACCTTCAAGAAAAGTGTCATTCTCCATGTTCCTATGGCAGTGGGATCAACATGGGTGGGATAGATCTAATTTTCCATGTGATAAGTCCACTTTCTGATGTGATACCTCTAGAAAGACTTTTAGGAGAATGAGTCTGTCACCAGGTAAGGGTGACTGGTCTGTGGAGGGGAGGAATCGGGCAGTGGTTTAGCAGTATGAGTAACTCATGAAGGCTCTGCTGCTTCAGTGGGGACGATGCTGGGCATGGAGAACCCCCTGGATCGGGACAACTCAGCTCTGAGGAGAAATGAGGCTGGGCAGGCTTGTGAGGGAGGTCCATAAAGTCATGGGTGACACAGAGAAAGTGAACAAGCAATTAGTAATGTGTAACTCTTACCGAACAGCGGGGAGGGAGCCTGGGACTGTGCTGGCTCCCTGCATCACCAGGAGCTGTGCACCCTCCGTCCCAGGTGCTCCCCAACAAATGGGTTGGGCGCTGCAAGGTGGCAGCAGCACGGAGGGGTCAAACCCTGGTGGTGGCTGTCCATGTCACTGCAGGGAACCAGACAGAGCAGTTGGTTTTTTGTTGTTGCAGTTGTTTTTTGTTGTTGTTGATTATTTTTTTTTTGAGACAGAGCGTGCTCTTTGCACCTTTAGTGAGCTCCTGCACTCCAGCACACGAGCAGAGTATTGAGAAACCTCGCCCAGGTTTGGCTGCTGTGCAGTTCTGGCTGTGAGGTGTCTATGGAACAGGCTGTCCATGAAAATGAGCCAGGACATGGTCCTAGAGAGCCAAGATGCTGTGCCGTCTGGGGGTAAGGCTCTAATAAAGGCAACCTTTCTGGCAGCAACAACAGGGCAATTAAGGAACCCTTAATTTCCAAGGATCCTTACAACCATATCACTAATCCTCAGCCAGAAAGAGGGGAAAATTAAGTCAGCCTGGGTACTCAGGGACTGTGCTGCCCTGTGAGTCTCTCCCCACTGCCACTCCACAGCCGTCCTTGCCCTGCTTCCCATCCCAGCTGGCCTGCTCCGTTTGTGAACAAAGGAACTTAACACAAGGGTCCTTCACGGAAAGGAGGAGAGGCAAGGGAAACAGGAAAGCAGATAATGTAACAATAAACAAGCACCCCATCCAAAGTACACAGAGAAATGTTCAGCTCTCCCTTTCTCTTTGCTTTTCCGGGGCCCCCTAGGAAAGCTGGCTACTTCCTCTGTCCTGCAGCCTCCTGTTGTGCTCAGTCCACTGGTGTCACACCTCATGCTATGCATTCCTCCCAGGCAGATGTCCACCCATCCATTTGTCTATCCATCCATCTATCCCCTCATTCAACCATCCATCCATCCATCCATCCATCCATCCATCCATCCATCCATCCATCCATCCCATTATCCAGAGCTCATCATTAGCTATTTGGTGAATTCTCTTCCATACGAGGAGCCCTGTATTGACCTCTGTCAGAAGAAGACCTACTAAATAATGACAAATCCCAAAGGCAGCCTTTGAGATTTTTTTTTTTAATTGTTGTTGTTGTTTTTTTTTTGTTTGTTTTTTTAACAATTTCTGATAGTGATGATGTGGAGTTGAGGTCTCAAGGTTACAGAGCAAGAGGGGTTTGACCCTGGGACAGCAGTGCGTGTGGAGCTCTGCTTTTCATCAATGGGTTCGACTTGTGTTTGAGCAGGAGAGGAAGGGGAGAGCCTCAGAACAGGAGCACGGGACGCGCATTTCTGTCCAGACTGTCTGATGAATGATGAATCCCAAGAAAGGGATGAGCTGTTCCCTGCTCATTATTGCTACCAGATGAGCAGGGGACTTTTACGATCACTGTTTTGGATCATCTCATGCTGACTGCGACAGAGGAAGGAGGTCTGTGCTCCCGTCCCCCCTGCACCCCGTGCTCGGCACTGAGCCCCCCCTCTCCCGCAAGGCTTTGTTGTAGGGCTGGTGTTCAGCATCCCGGACATCCCACCCCCCCCACGACGCCCAAACGCTCCATCTGGGGTTGTTGTGCCATGC
>NW_023303763.1:0-6119 GCF_011077185.1 Oxyura jamaicensis | reverse complement strand
GCGGGGGCTGCCGCTGCCGCGGCGGCGGGGCGGCGCGCACGTGGGGGCGGCGCGCCGGCGGGAGAAAGAGGCGCGCGCGCGCGCGCCCTGGGAGGGTGAGCGGCGCCGCCCTTTGTGGCGTCACCGGGCGCGCGGGGAGAGGGCGCGCCAAGGGCGCCCCCTCCCAGCGCGGCGCGGGAAAAGGCGCCTAGGATCGTAGAGAGAATCCTATAGACACAGAACGGTTCGGGTTGCAGGGGGCCTCAAAACCCATCCAGTTCCAACCCAGCCCCACCCAGCCTGGCCTTGGGCACTGCCGGGGATGGGGCACCCGCAGCTCCTCGGGGCAGCCTGCGCCAGGGCCTCGCCGCCCTCTGAATAAAAAAATTCTTCCTACTAACTCATCTAAATCTACCCTAAGAGCGGAGCTGCCCGCGGAGGAGGGTGAGCTGGAAGCAGAGGGTGACCGCAGCACGGGCAGTGCCCTCAGGGACCGGGGCCTGATCCTGCAGCATCCAAAGAGGACAGGCAGGGTCCTGGGCACAGCATCCAGCCCAGCAAGCAATGGGAAAAGGCCTGGATCTACCCAAGGAGTCAGGAGCAGCAGGAGATGGGGCCAGAGATGAGGCTTCATGGGTCCAAGGTCCCACCAGAGCAGGGGTGGGGTGGCCCAGGCAGGGCTGGGCAGAGCCGGTAGGGTTTATGGGTGCCCTCAGGGCACTCTGCACCCATGGGTACATCAGATCCAGGCCTTCCATGATTATCAGCATTGCTGGTTGTCCATGGAGGAAAAAGTCAAACACCCGATTTCCAGAACTTGCAGAAATCCTGCCAACCATCACCTTCTGGAGGCATCCTGAAGGCAAATGAAACAAGGCAGGGTTTCGGTGCCGCACCAAAGCCAACCACACGTCACTCATGAATGACAGAACATCTCAAAAAAAAAAAAAAAGATAAAGAGATGTTCTCACTCTGCAGGAGCATGGGCTTCATCCAAACCCTTCCGAAGTCTGCACAAAGCCTCCTTCTGACTTCTGGGAGGTTTGAATCCAGCTAAAGGCTCCTCTCCCAGCTGAAGTAGACCTTTTCTCCCTGCACTTTCCCTATTCCCAACCCTAGAAAGGAGCAATGACCTTGGGGAGCCTGGGAACGAGCCCGGAGCAGAGCTTTTCTCCCCAGCCAGGTGGCAGCGGCAGGACAGCCATTCCCAGGAGAAGACCGCGTCACGTCTGCAGGGAGAGGACCTTCCTCCACAGCTGGCCGTGCTGCAGAGCCCCGCTTTGAGCTCCTCCATCCCCTGGGGCCACCAGGGCCAGGAGCAGCGTGCTCATCCCAGGAGGGGAAGCCAGCCTTGTCCCCCACCAGGAGTCCCTATGCAAGGCCCACTGGGGCTGCCCAGCAGGAAACCTGGGATGCCCACGGCTGCTTGTAAATCCAAATATTTGGGGCGAATAATGGGCCATAACTCAGCTGGACTCATGGAAGGGGGGTTTTAAGTTTAAAATGTGCAGCTTTCTGGTGAAATTCAGGGTGCGTCTGGGCTGGCGGTGGCTCTGAAACCACGCCGGGTCTGCTGGCAGCACAGAAGACCTCAGAATGGGTTAGGAAAAAGCAGAAAAATAATCATCAGGAGGATGGGGAGACTCAGGGGATTGGCAATAAGATGGGTCGTGTTACTGCTGTGGACTGGAATCTAAGTAGTTTTATCCACTTTTAATTATTGGTATTTATTCAGAACCTAAAGGCAGTCCGCAGATTATCCCCAAACGCATGGGCTGCTCTGGAAATCTCTCCCAACGCCCCTTGCAGCCTGATTTGAGACCAACGCCAGTCACGCTGCCTACACGGGGTCGCAAAGTGCTGCAGGAATTGCTTACTGGTGCTCTTCTTGCTTTTCTGGGTCTTTGGAAGGAAAATGGAGAAGCGGGCGGCTGAGGTCAGAGCCTCATGTGAAGGGTTTCTGGCGGCAGCAGCAGCTCGGGGGGTTCCTCCTCGTCTCTTACATTCGGTTCCTTTTTCCCCCTTGTGCCACCCCATGAGTCATGCAAACGCTCCCGGTCACGGGCTGCGGGATCAAGCAGGTCAGTGACCTGGTAACTCTTAAAAAAAATACAAAAGGGGGGGGAGGATTTTGAGTCGCAGTTGGTGAACCTTGCCGCTCACATTCATCACAGACCCATGGGCTTTGAGGAAGAAAGGTGGCAGGAGCGATGGAGCGATGTCCACCCACCTGGCTTGCCACCTGAAGCCATCTTCTGAAGCTGCAATGTCTCCTCGTGCTAGGAGAAGCCAGAGATGTGTGGTCATTTGAGGCTGTTTGAAGCCCTTCCCAAATTTTCATGAAATGGGAGGAGTTTTTTTCTTGGGAAGTGTTGAAGGATACCCTACGCAGCCACCACTTGCTTAGTCCTGCGGAAGCCAGAAGCTTGTGGGCAGTGATTTTGCAATAAAAGAAGCCAGGCTAGCGAGGCAGACAATATTTACTTAGAGACCTTCTCATGGACCATCGCTTTCACATCTCCTGTACAAAATGCATTTCTGTATTTCTCGTTGCTGTTATAGGAAAACAGCCCCTGCATGGGAAAAAATTCGGCTCCAGTTCATATGGAAACCACATCTACCGCTTGCACAAGCATAAATCAGGAAGTTAAACTGATGCAGCCTGAGGGCTTACCCCGGGTGAGAGGAAGAAGCCTCTGGGTGGGGGTTCTCACCCTTGTGGTCCTCCCTGGGATCTCCAGGGAACGGGGAAGGGAAACATCTACCAAGAGCAGCTGTTCCCAGCAGGACCATTTATATATAAAACACACGTGTGCACGTACATGTATACGGAGGGGTTTTCAGCAGGATCCGTGGCAAACGTAGGATGACCTGTGGGAAACGTCTTTGGGGTGGTTGAGGCTTTTTGACGCAGGTTTGGTGGCCGTCACCTCCGAGCTCTCTCTCCTCAGCAGAAGGCCGAGCAGCAATGTTCTCCCAGGGTACCTGGAGAAAGGAGAAGCTGGGCAGCAGGCAGCAGCACCAAGTGCATAAATGGGAATTTAACCTGGGGTAACATCCGTGAGATGCCCAGCGGGCACCGTGGGGAGATGCTGCCACAACCGAAGCGCAGCTGGGGCTGCTGCTCTCTCCCTGGGGAGAAGGGTGCAGGGAAATCCAATCTTTTCCAGGTCAGCAGGCAGCCGTAAAGAAGCTTCCCTCCCGCCCCCAGAGCAGCACGGCGATGCGAGTGCTGTGAAGCGGAGAGGTTTGTCTCTCTTTCAGTGGGCTGCCTGCACGCCCAAATCGGTGCGGGTGGAACAAGCCCGGCAGCTGCCTCTGCGCCTTTCAGAGTGAGAATAGCAAAGGTGTGAGAATTAATGCTTGGTTTGGGGTGGTGTAGCCCTTTGATATATACATAATATTGTTTTGCTGGAGGTCCTGCAGTGCCTGCTTTGTCCCTGCTGGCCAGGAGCATGGCTCATCTTGCCCTCGCCCAAACCACTGTGACTCCAGGAGCATCACCCAGTGCCCTCCGTCACCCTGCTGCTGCTCCCTGGGGTGCCTGGGGCCCTGAGCCTGCCCAGCCAAGCGGAGCCATGCTCTCTGCTGGGGCATCGTGGTGGTCGTGGTGTTAGAAATGAGAAATTACATGTTTTGCTATGCCCCAGAGCTTACGCTGGAGAAATCGAGCGCTTTCCTGGAAGGGCTGCCTGCACTTCTTGGTTCAGCATCACAAAAAGCCAGGCCCTCCTGGTAAGGAGATGAAGCAGCAAACGACCCTCATCACCTTGAACCCAGCAGGGTTTGTTTAGCTCAGCTCAGCACTTTTTAATTTTTATTTATTTATTTATTTATTTTCGTCTGGAGAGAGAGCTCAAAGCCAGATGTACAGCCCTGGGGTTATTTTTGGAGCCCCGGGAGGATGTCACTTCCCGAGTGACCTTGCTTGGCTGCACCCAGAGGGGCAGACCTCATCGCAGAGGGATCACAAATAATCTTAATTGCAATTGAAGGTCTGTGCCATGGCTCCCATTACCAGTGTGGAGGCTCAGGTATCCACAGAGGCTTTATTCCAAACACGGTGAAAGCATCACTAGTTAGAGACTTGGGGTCTTGGCACCACCGACAACCATCGTGCAGCCAAGGGTTTACCACCAACCTTCAAGAAAAGTGTCATTCTCCATGTTCCTATGGCAGTGGGATCAACATGGGTGGGATAGATCTAATTTTCCATGTGATAAGTCCACTTTCTGATGTGATACCTCTAGAAAGACTTTTAGGAGAATGAGTCTGTCACCAGGTAAGGGTGACTGGTCTGTGGAGGGGAGGAATCGGGCAGTGGTTTAGCAGTATGAGTAACTCATGAAGGCTCTGCTGCTTCAGTGGGGACGATGCTGGGCATGGAGAACCCCCTGGATCGGGACAACTCAGCTCTGAGGAGAAATGAGGCTGGGCAGGCTTGTGAGGGAGGTCCATAAAGTCATGGGTGACACAGAGAAAGTGAACAAGCAATTAGTAATGTGTAACTCTTACCGAACAGCGGGGAGGGAGCCTGGGACTGTGCTGGCTCCCTGCATCACCAGGAGCTGTGCACCCTCCGTCCCAGGTGCTCCCCAACAAATGGGTTGGGCGCTGCAAGGTGGCAGCAGCACGGAGGGGTCAAACCCTGGTGGTGGCTGTCCATGTCACTGCAGGGAACCAGACAGAGCAGTTGGTTTTTTGTTGTTGCAGTTGTTTTTTGTTGTTGTTGATTATTTTTTTTTTGAGACAGAGCGTGCTCTTTGCACCTTTAGTGAGCTCCTGCACTCCAGCACACGAGCAGAGTATTGAGAAACCTCGCCCAGGTTTGGCTGCTGTGCAGTTCTGGCTGTGAGGTGTCTATGGAACAGGCTGTCCATGAAAATGAGCCAGGACATGGTCCTAGAGAGCCAAGATGCTGTGCCGTCTGGGGGTAAGGCTCTAATAAAGGCAACCTTTCTGGCAGCAACAACAGGGCAATTAAGGAACCCTTAATTTCCAAGGATCCTTACAACCATATCACTAATCCTCAGCCAGAAAGAGGGGAAAATTAAGTCAGCCTGGGTACTCAGGGACTGTGCTGCCCTGTGAGTCTCTCCCCACTGCCACTCCACAGCCGTCCTTGCCCTGCTTCCCATCCCAGCTGGCCTGCTCCGTTTGTGAACAAAGGAACTTAACACAAGGGTCCTTCACGGAAAGGAGGAGAGGCAAGGGAAACAGGAAAGCAGATAATGTAACAATAAACAAGCACCCCATCCAAAGTACACAGAGAAATGTTCAGCTCTCCCTTTCTCTTTGCTTTTCCGGGGCCCCCTAGGAAAGCTGGCTACTTCCTCTGTCCTGCAGCCTCCTGTTGTGCTCAGTCCACTGGTGTCACACCTCATGCTATGCATTCCTCCCAGGCAGATGTCCACCCATCCATTTGTCTATCCATCCATCTATCCCCTCATTCAACCATCCATCCATCCATCCATCCATCCATCCATCCATCCATCCATCCATCCATCCCATTATCCAGAGCTCATCATTAGCTATTTGGTGAATTCTCTTCCATACGAGGAGCCCTGTATTGACCTCTGTCAGAAGAAGACCTACTAAATAATGACAAATCCCAAAGGCAGCCTTTGAGATTTTTTTTTTTAATTGTTGTTGTTGTTTTTTTTTTGTTTGTTTTTTTAACAATTTCTGATAGTGATGATGTGGAGTTGAGGTCTCAAGGTTACAGAGCAAGAGGGGTTTGACCCTGGGACAGCAGTGCGTGTGGAGCTCTGCTTTTCATCAATGGGTTCGACTTGTGTTTGAGCAGGAGAGGAAGGGGAGAGCCTCAGAACAGGAGCACGGGACGCGCATTTCTGTCCAGACTGTCTGATGAATGATGAATCCCAAGAAAGGGATGAGCTGTTCCCTGCTCATTATTGCTACCAGATGAGCAGGGGACTTTTACGATCACTGTTTTGGATCATCTCATGCTGACTGCGACAGAGGAAGGAGGTCTGTGCTCCCGTCCCCCCTGCACCCCGTGCTCGGCACTGAGCCCCCCCTCTCCCGCAAGGCTTTGTTGTAGGGCTGGTGTTCAGCATCCCGGACATCCCACCCCCCCACGACGCCCAAACGCTCCATCTGGGGTTGTTGTGCCATGC
>NW_023303762.1:0-77025 GCF_011077185.1 Oxyura jamaicensis | reverse complement strand
AAATTGATCTGATTTAACCCTCTTTCCTCTTTTTTTTTTTTTTTTTTTAAATATAATTTATTATTATTATTATTTTGCTACTGTGGCTTTCAAACAATTTTAACCACCAGCACCTTGTATGGTAGGAATGGGTAGTAGTCAGCAAGGGGAAATGATTCCTCAGGATAGGGTTTCTGCTCAAAACACAGTGTATCATCAAATTGCAGCTTAAGAGGTATGAGAAATCTTGGTTCATTTTACAGGAGAGTGTGAAAACTGCACCATGTCAGAACAAGAGCTATGTAATCAACATGCTATGTGAGCACAGAGGGATGCCCTAATCATCTTGCTATTTATTTATTTATTTATTTCTTCTGTACTCATTCATCATATCCTGTCATGTCACCAGGATCTGTTAACTTCCTGGGGTTAAATGTTTTGGAGTTTCAACCCCAGAGCACTTGTACTTTAAATATCTGAGGCTGCACTTTGAGAAAAGCAAGTAAAGGGTGAGTTAGAGGATATCTGTTCTGAAGGAGGAGCCCTCATCCAAAACAAGGCAGAGCTGAGATGATACTGTAATTTACTGGGAATGTGCTGTTACAAAGGCACATGAATATATTTCATCTGATGTGAACAAAATAGACTAGGGTAATGTTCCCACATAGGTACCTGAGAGATACTGTTCAAAGCAAAAGTAACCGTGGAAACAACTTAGAAATGAATTTAACAAGACACAGCCCTCTTGACTCACCCATCCTTATTCTGCTCCTGTCATGGCTATTGACACTTCAGTAAGTCTCATCTCTAGAGTCTAACCAGCATCTCAGCAATTTGTGTAATCAAGTCCCATTGCTACTTGGATCCTGAACACACAAAAGGATGGCAAAGCCTCTCAGAAGCTGGATGCAATGCTGCAGGTTCTCACAGTATTCACCATTCTTATTATTCTTGAGCCTGAATTTTGCATGGTTAAAAATGTGTTTTACAAATGAAGAGACAGAGTGAATCCTAGGCATATTGAAATTAATGGACAGATTACTTTGAGATAAAAGGTTTTGGGGTGAATCTAGCACTACCTCAGGCTTCTTTTCTTATCTCTCTCATGTAACTTTATATGGTTTTTCCCACCTCAGTATTGCAGAAAGGGATCTGGAGGGGGTCCTAGCAAATTGCTACTTAAATCTACTCAGTGTGATGTTGTTGGAAGTACGGGTAATCTCATTCTGAGGTTTATTAATGAGTATTTTTACTTTAAGATCTAGAAGGTAACAAGATTGCAACTACTTGATGCTGTTGATACCTTGGCTGTAGTGCTCTGGCTGGATGTTGCTGTATTGGAGAGCATCCAAAGGAGATCCATGTGAATGCTAAGATACAAGTGGAACATGACCTATGAGGACAGGTAGAAGGTTGTTTGGCTTAGAGAAGATTCAGTTGTAGACACAATAACAGTATGTCACTTGGTAAGGGATTTACATAAACGTTCACAGTGTTGGCTAGGTGAAGGGTGACATGAAGTCACACAGTCTGAAGCAAAGACAAATATGTTGGTGGCTATGGAAAATGTGTGGCTGAAAGGTTCGAAGCACTGCACTGGGATACAAAAAAAAAAAAAAAAAAAAAAAAAAAAAGCTGCAAATTTCCTTCAGTGGATGCTGTTAAGAACAGGCAAAGAATTGCTGACATGGAAGAGAGCCCTTTATTCTGCCACCAACTGAGTCTGTGGGATGGGGCATAAGGTTTATTTACCTTCTTCTAATTACCTTTTTCTGTTTCTCCGCAATGCTTTAATTTCTGTGTAATGAATTAAGTTTAAGTTGGCATTAATTTTATGTTGAAAGAGATTCAGGGGAGACATGCTATTCCTAATCTGGGTTCTCAGAGCTGTGTTTGGACTCTGCTACTTCCATCTTAGGCATGTTCAGAAATTCCCTTCTGGATCACTTTAACACAATATTCCCCCCAGTTCAAACACAGAGGTGCTGAACAGTATCTACACCCTTATCAAGGTTTTTTCCCAGATGATATTTCCACAGAAGAACTCTTATTCATTCCCTTGTCTACATTATGTCACTTTTGCTATCCTTGTTTACAAAGCATAAACTTTTCCTTCTTGACCTACAACTTTAAATTTCTGTTCCTCTGTAAGCCTGCCTATGAGTTACTTATGATCCTTTTCCATAATCTAACAATTTACCACAGTAATTTGGTCCCAGCATTCAGCAGAACAGGCTCAAATCATACCGTGACCAAGCAGGACTTCCTGCAAGAAGAAGAAAACTTCCTAAGACTCAAGTTTGCAAGGCACAGTAGCTGGAATAGGACCCATTCAGCCAGACAGCTGACAGCACAGAAAGCACTGCCTAGCTGAAAGGCTGAAGTACCACATCCTTCAGGCAGCCCTAATGCTCTGAGAACAGCAGACAGAGCTTTTCACAAGCACTGCCACACGGACTGAAGAGTACCAACCAGCCTCTTCCTTGCCCTCTTGGAACGGTTAGCAGTTGGACTTACTGCTCATCAGTGCAGAACAACAATCTGCTGGATCAGTGTGGGTTTTCTGACATGAATAAGCATTATCTGCAATACTCATTGGCTAAATATTAGCTCAGGGAAGGAGGAAGTTGTAACATGGCCTGCCACATTTGACAAGACATTAGCCCTGTCATGGGTGCTGGTTAGCTGACCTGCTTGGGACATTGCCCCGCTAATGATGGACCACTGGCCTTCATCTCCCGTGAGGCTAGGTAACAAACCTCACCTGCACTTGCATCCTTTTCATGGTGTTGGGATGGGAAGGCTTGCTGAGGTCTACCCTTTCTTCAGAGCAGATACCTCTATCGTTGGTGAGGAGATTGCGCCCACATGTTATGGCTTCTATGGCCTTACTAGTGTGCATGGTTTGGAGGCGCCTGGGTAGTACCTGAGGCAGGAGCATCATATCCTTGGCATGGACTCTTGCAGCAGGGCTAAGTGGTTTTTATGGGCCCTTGCAGCAGGGTTCAGTGGTTTTTATGGATGCTTGCAGAAGGGCTCAGTGGTTTTTATGGACCCTTGCAGCAGGGTTCAGTGGTTCAGGTCTGGTGGCTAGGCGGCTTCTGTAGACACTTACAGCCCCATGGCTCATTGCTTGGTGTCCTGAACAGAGGTTTCCTCTATTAACTCAGCAAGGCCCCACTTATTCCACCTTTTGTCCCACTCCCAGATGTCCACCCTCTTCTCTCTAACAGGCAGGCACTTTCGGTGGCCTCTCAGGCTTTCCATGCATGTCTCCTTTCTAGAGCCTTTGGAACAACATTTCCCATTTGATACCAGAGTCAGCATTGAGATTTCCCAGTTCTGGGTGTATCTAAAGCACAGCGTCCAGTTCTGGGCACCCCAGTATGTGAGAGACATGGCCATACGAAGATGATTAAGGGGACGGAGCATCTGTCGTACCAGGGGATGATGAGAGAGCTGGGACTGTTCAGCCTAGAGAAGAGAAGCCTTGTGGGGAGCTAATCAATGTGTATAAATAAATAACTGATGGGGAGAAATTAAGAAGCACTGACCCTGGAGTGGCTTCTTTGGCAAGGGGTTATGAAAACAGAAGTGTAAGCCGAAGCGAGCATTTCTGTGTTACAATACACAGAACTGTCCATCCTGATGCAGCCATTCAAGATAGTGGTATTTTATTCCTGATGGCTGAAACACTTCTGTATTCCGTGTCTGGGAATGTGGTCCCTCGTGGGGGGAGTTGGTGGCAGTCCCAGCAGAAGCAGAGGTGAGCACACTTTTTAGGGTCAGATTTGGTCCTTAATTATCAAGATGGATGGCACAAGTTCTCCATGGCCTCATAGCAGCACATATTGCTTTTATATTCCCCAAAAGCTGTCTAGGCTGAAGAGTCCTATGTCATTCTAGCACAGCAGTCAGCCCACCTCCTTGGTACTTGCTCTGCTTTTCACCTTTCCAATTACATTATAACTTTTTTTTTTTTGATCTTAATTAAACTCAGTTGTCTCTGCACCATCATTTTCCTGTGGCTTAAATAGCTCTTCCTCCCTTCAGGCATTTCTTAGGAAAGTCTTATGATGCCAGGAGATCTGTGGAGATGAAGGACACATGGAGAGAGGAAGCAGGAGATGCTAATGATGAGAAGGCGTGAAGAGAGCAGATAGGGGGCTGGCATAAGACAGTCTAGCTGCACGGTTGCCCTGAAGTTTTTAACAGCCAGGCCCTGGTTTACCCTTTTTAAACAGCCACTGAGATTTTTTTATTTTTTATTTTTTTCAGACTTGATCTCTAGGGGTAAAGCCCTTGTTTTTAGTGCTTGTCCAGTTTGTTTGTCCTAAGCCACAACAGAAACTTTCAATTTTATGCCTAAAACTTGACCTTTGGGGAATGCGTAATAAGTTGGATGATCAGACAATGTTTGTTTCAGACATAAAACACACAATGACTTTAAGAAACACACACCCAGTCACAACAATATTTCATGGGAGAGTTGGCTAAAAGGGAAAAGGGGGGTGGGGGAAGTTGCGCTAACCTTAGATAACACATCTGAATGAAAACAAAACTGAAATAAACAGAAATTAATCAAGGACTCCACATCGAATGGCACAGTGATAAGGATGCAAACAGGCTGTGAGATACTTTCTCTGTGACGTTTGAGGAGCTGTGTTATTCTAGTTTTATGCCTAGTATGGTGCAGGGGGTCGAGGTAGCTGGTTATGCCAAGGGATGTGTGGGGCTTGAATTTTTGGCAATTTTTATTTTTGGTGAGTTAGTTATGCACAAACAGATGTCATGGCAGTCACAAGTGAAGGGATGAATGCTCCATGCGTTTTGATATTTATGGCTGAAAATAGCAGTAGCTGCAACTGAAGTGGAAAAAGCATTTAAATCACCACTTTCCTGGGAAAAGAAAGCCCTGCCCAGTTCTTGCCCTATTCCTGGCATTTTTTTTCTCCCCTCTGATCAGGAGGCTTTGTCCAGCTCCTGCTAAAGGCTCCTGCTTGAACTTTGTGTTGGAGTATTATAGGAGAAAAACAGTAAATATAAAAACAACAAAAATAAAATGTGAAACAATGCAAGTCTGTGTTGTTGTAGATCTTTTCACGTAGTTGTATGCTGGATGTTCTGAAAGGCGCCTGTCTGGAGGCATTTGCTCACTTCTTATGGCTGTGATGGGAGAAGAGATGTAGCCATTAATGAGGAGCCTTCCCCTCCTCATCCTTTTTGGAGCATCTGCAGTTATCAGTGGCAGGCCTATCTCGCAGCTAGCTTTAATGAAGCAAGAGATTTGGAGCTCAGCTCTGTGTGGGTACGGGGAAGGTGGGAGTATCCATGTACTCTCACTCCTGTATTTATACAGTAGAGACTGAGGCCTAACGACATCCGTCAAAGTGGAATTTCGATGGCCTTCAATGAGTTTTGGATTAGGTCCCTAAATCAGGCCAGCCACAGGTTATTTCTATAGAAGTACTAAAGTACCGAAGTACTAGAAAGTCTGATGACTACATGCTTCCTGCTAGTTTCGTTTTATTAACCTCTTGATTTTTTTTTCCTGTTATTGCTGCAAGCGCAGCCTGCTGTGTAGGAAGCTGCTGCAAGCTGTGCAGGTGTCAGCCATTTGGAGTTTATACAGCCCTGCTGTGGACAGCAGGCATTTCCTGCCTGAGGTCTGGCCCGTCACACCTAGCAACTGAAACGTACAAGTACAAAGTAGCATCCACTGATCTCAATGCCAGCCTTATTATTTTTCTACTGGTCTGTCTTTTGTAGAGCAGGCTAACTCAGAAATGCTAAATAGTGCTGGTATTTAAATTCTGTGAAGGCTACACATTTCTATGATGTTTTCAGAATCATCCAAGCTCTTTCATCTTGATGAGAGGCTGGAGGAGCCTATTGAAGACAGGCTGAGGGGGTTGGGGTTGTTCAGCCTGCAGAAAGGAAGGCCCCGGAGAGACCTCACAGCAGTCTTCCAGTACCTACACCTAAGGGGGCCTAAGGATGCCTACAGAAAAGCAGGAGAGGGAATCTGATAGGGGTTGTAGTGGTAGGACATGGGGTAATGCTTTTAAACTGAAAGAGGGGAGGTTTAGATTAGATACAAGGAAGAAATTCTTTACTCAGAGGGTGGTGAGGCCCTGGCCCAGGCTGCCCAGAGGAGCTGTGGGTGCCCCATCCCTGGCAGTGCCCCTGCCATGGCAGGGGTTGGGACTGGATGGGCTTTAAGGTCCCTTCCAAGCCAAACCATTCTGTGATTCTATGATTCAATTATCTTCATCACTGGCAATAGGTGTGAGAACAAGGCCTAATGTCGTCAACGTAGAATCATGATCAGTGGCATTTCTCAGGCCCTGGAGATGTCCTGGGAGAGCTTAAACAAATACCTGCCATGGAGAGGGCTGGAGGAGATGACCTCCTGAGGTCTTTTTTCTGTCAGGTTTTTCTAGTTGAACGGTTCACTAGTTAGCCTGTTCCCTGGCACAGTCAGTGCCAGGCTGTCCTGTCCTAGCTTTCTGTCCCAAAACGCACAGGAATGATTCAAAGGACAACATGGGCCAGAGGCTGTCCCCAGACAGCAGCCTAAGGTGCCTTGCTTTGCAGGGAAAGGGAGAGTTCAGGCATATGGAGATAAACCGTGTCCTGACATGATCGGGGAACAACTCCAGTCTCTCATGCTGTGCTGTTGCTGTTGCATGTGTTTCTCCTAATTCTAGCATGGCCTAAGGCAAAATGCGGATATTTTGGGATTAGGAATATTCAGCACCTCTGCCCTCAGTGGGAAGAGGCTGGTGCTTTGCCGTATCCCATGGTAAATCTACAGAAGCACCTGTTTCTCTTCACTGACCATACAGGCAATCTAAGTCAAAGCACCCTCAAAAGCATCTGCATTTACATTAGGGACAGAGGAACCCTCCATTAACTGCTGTCAGATGGATTAGGTCTACACCAGGTTTTGTAATGTAGTGCTGAAACTGTGCTGATGCCACTGTTGCAAGGTTCGCTGGAAATAAGACATTCAGGAAGAGAGCAGGAAGCTTTTGGGACGGATTTTTGTTAGTAGCACAAAACATCTTGAGTGTCCTTAGCTAAGGACCTGCAGTTACAAAGAGCAACTGGACTTTTTAAGCTGTGAGCTTGAAACAAGACAGTGAACGGAAGGAAGTATCCTCAGTCTTGTTTTACAGCTGGACAGACTTAAGGCATGCACAGGTTTATCCAGGATTTCAGCAGTTGGGTCAGGAAACCAAGATTTTAAAGACCCCATGTGAGAATTTCAAGACTTTCTTCCTCCAGAAGGAAGAGCAAAGCCATTTGGGGATCAGGGCCATGCTGTGAAAGCCTGTCATAAGGCACGTAGGGGTGGCTTTGGAATGAAGATGGTTTTTACACACTCAACCTGACGGTTGTCAAAGGCCAAGTTTGTGGTCACAGGAGTGAGCTGAAGCAGGAACTCTAGTACAGCTTTTCCCCTGTGCATGAACAATGAAGGGAAGCTCTGCCTTTTTTGAAGAATTTCTGAGAACAGTAAATTGCATACTAGATCACAGCCCTATTATGTTTTTGGGGAAGTCATTTGGAAATTAATGTTTCGCATTAAGATTTAAATGGGGAATCTATACAGCTCTGCTACTCACAGGCATCCTCAGACCCAGCCTGCCACAGCATTCTCTCCTGCTGACGTGGGTTTAAGCAGAGCCTGGGCTGACAGCAGCCAACAATGCAGACACTTGCTGTCCCTGTGCCAAACTAAGATGATCTGAGCTCTCCCTGCTTCATGGGGCATTTAGAGAGAAGCTGGGGTAGTAATAACCCATCAGTGCCTGGGCTATCAGCTCGATAAAGTGTAAGCTGTGGAAATACCTAGAAGGCAAATGAGGCCAGGAGGAAGGATTTCAATGCCAGGAGCAGTCAATTTTAGGTGACCTTTGAGTTCTTCCTAAAAAGAACGTGACTTTGTGTAAGTCAGCTGACTGAGATCACACAGAGGAGCAAATGGGTTGTTCCGGGCTGGTAAAAACCTTGCTTATTCAAAAGTGGTCCATTAGAGGGTCTCTGAAAGGTGAGTTAAATATGCTGCTGGGGGGGGGGGGGTTGATCCTGGCCTACAGCTCGCTTGCTCCCCACATGCTAATGGGATGGGGGAGAGAATAGAAAGATGAAAAGTGAGAAAACTAATGGGTTGAGAGACCAGTAAGTGATGTAAAGACAATCACTCACCACTTCCCACAAGCAGACTGATGCCCAGGCAGGCTCCAAGCAATGGCCACTTTGCAATATAACCCTGCCTGCTGCCCTCTGCTCACCACCACTGCCATTTTTTTTTATCACTTAATATGTCGTTATATGGTATGAAAGAGCCCTTTTGACAGTTTGGGGAAGCTTTCCCAGCCCTGTCCCCTCCCAGCCTGCAGCTGGGAAAAGTCTTGATATTATGCATCACTGTTGAGCAATAACAGTGCTCCACGCTGCTGCTGTGCACATAACAACACAAAAACACCGGTGTGCTATCAACACTGTTTTAGCAACAAATCCAAACTGCAGCACTTTAAGGTGATGAAAAAGGAAAGTTAACTCCTTCCCAGCCAGACTGTGTACACCCATCTTACTTGGTTTGCTCTGAAGTTTGGAGACAAGTTATGGGCTGGGTGCAGAAATAAGATATTAAGGTTACATAGCATGGTCATCAGCATGAAACCTGTCTTACAGGCCACCACCTTAAGTGGACATACTTCAGAATAGGCTGATGTAGAAAAAATGTAGTCAAAAATCCCTTAACAGTGTCCACCAATGTAGCACTGTAACATGCACGTAAAGTCCTGTAATTAGTGGACACCCTGTTGCTCTGCAGGAACTGCTCACCAAAAAGCAGAGAGGATCATTCCTCTCTCAGAGAGAAACAACCCATTGCAAATCATTTTTCTCAAGCTCTTCCACATGCTCCCTGCTCCCAAACGTCCACCTTGTGTCTTCCATCTAACCTACTTTCCTAATGCAACATCTCCAGCCCACTGTAGGACCGTGGCACTGTGCTCCCTGCTTTTCTCATCCCAGCCCTCCAGCTTCTGCCTTCACCCAGTGCTGGCTCAGCCCATGGGCAGGATGCTGCCGAGCACAGATAAGGGGACAAGCAGGTCTGATCCCACACACGGTAGGTGCTGGATCAGATTAGCTGATGGGTGGGAACTGCCCATAGGCAGACAAAGCAATGTGCAAGATCATTTGAGAAATAAACTCTACATAACCGTGTGGTTACTGTGGATCAGCTCATGAATGGCAATTGGACCCATCTTTGAGGTGACTGTCCTAAGAGACTGCCTCATGCAAAACTGCAGGTGGTTTTCTTCTGAAAGGAGTTTGGTTTTGCTGTAAAGTGATCCCAGTCAGCCTTAAAAAGCCACGATTCTCAAACAAGACTGAGATTTATTCCAGCAGCAAATCATTTCAGCTGTCATTCATATAGCCCCAAGGCTAATGATGCCCTCACCAATGATGCAATTCACATCCGTACTTTCTTACTGTAATCCCTCGTTCCTTCTTGCAAACCAGGAACCACTGCCATGCACAGCAGCATCACGGAGACCTTCTTGATCACCGTGAATGGGTTAAAAAAAGGAAATCTAGTAAAGGCTGTGCTGGCCTTTTGTGTTTTAACAATGAGAGGAAGCTCTGCCTAGTTTGAGGAATTTCCCACGTCTCCAATTCAGACTTGGAAAAGTGCTTTATTAAGCCTGTCTAAGAGGTGTTAAAAAAATAAAAATAATCAAGGAGATTAGGACAAAGATATCTTCCTAGAGCCTACGCATGTTCTCTGTTTGTTTGTTTTTTAAACCTGGATCACCGGAGGTAAACTCAGAGAAGTTCTAGGGAAGTCAAATAATGCCAAATGCTCACACCAGGCTCCTGCTAGGCTGGCCGAGCCATTACTGAATTCAGTCAAGTGTCATTGCTACTCAGATGGTAGAGATTTGTCCCCAAATGTCTTTGCATAGGATTTTGTTCCACAATTTTGCCAGACATTGCAAAGCAGGTTGAGTGAGAGAAGCAGATAAGGAATTTTCTGGATGTGAGTAAGATCTGTGGGCTGAGAAATTCAGCTTTCACCACTCAGCAGCAAGTGACCAAGCAGAAATGGAGCCTCAGGCTGTCAGATTCCCAGCATCCTTTCCCTTGCTATTCCCTTGCCTGCTACAATCTTAGTGCTTCCCATAAAACTGTCACTGGAAGTGAGTTACAGCATTCAAACCAGACCTTTCTCCCCCAGATCTGTGCTTCTTAAGCACATCGGTGAGCATCGCTTTCCCACTGATGGGGAGAGGGAGACAAGGTTGCAGAAGGTCACGCTGTGTCTGCCTTTTCACTGAATCCCAGTCACTTAAGAAACTGGTAGGTGCTGCTGCACCAGAAGGGTTCGGATGAAGGAGGACTGCTGGGGTTATAACATACTGATGAGGGTGAAAGCAGCAGAAAGTCCCCCTGCATCCCCCTGACTCTGAACACTGGGAACAGCACTTCAGCACCCCAGCATGACACCACAAAATTGGGTTTAGTTTTAACAGCTCAAAACACAGGTAGAAAAGAATAGAAACAAGATAAATGCAAGATTCATAGCACACAGCGGCGTCTTGCTCTGTGACCCTGGGTGCCCCAAATCCCTCCTGCCTGTCAGCAAACATCATCTAATATGAGACCAAAGGTTGCACTAAAAAGAAACAAATCCACCATTTCATACAGCTGACAAAAATACTGTGCATTGCAAATCCCATCTGCATTGCAAATCCCAGCCACAGCCCACTGCAAGCATAAAAAACCTCCCCAAAATCTGTTATTGCAGTCAATTTTTGTTGTTGTTGTTGGTTTGATTTTTTTGTTTGTTTGTTTTTCCTGAAAGCATGTAGCATGCCGTAGGACATAAGTGCAGACCAGATTAGCACAGTATAACCGTGCATATCCCTCTTTACCCTGAGTTTAGTCTAAATCAGTTGCAGTCACAATTTCCTTAGCCAGGCTGACAATAGCACTTTGTCAGAATCTCGAATGATTTAATTCTTACACCGAGAAGCCAAAAGCATCCTATGGGAACCTATCACCCAATCACCACAAAACAAGAAGTGCTCTGACCGCAGCTCCCCCGGCAGACACCTGCAGCAGGTTTACCGGGCATGCAAAGAATCTGGCCCTGAGCATCCCTCCAAGCCACCCTCACCAGCCCCAAGCTGCTGACGCACACAGGGAAACCCAGTGCATCACCGCGTACCTGCAGGATGAGGAGTGCTGGTCCTGTCCGAGTCCTTTCCACACTTGTCCTCTTCTGCTGGGCAGGAAGCTTCCCATCCAAGTGTCAGCTCCCGCCCCGGTCTCTGCCCTTTGTTTTCCCCAGAGCTCAAAACACACCTCGTGTGCGTGCTGTTGGTTGGAGGGTTGGTTTGGCTGTTTTCTTTTTTTCGTTTTTACTTTTCTTTTTGCAGCAAACCAGCCTGTGATAAATTCTCGGTGAGCTGGAGAGCGAAGCGTGTAGCTGGCGGTGACTTCACCCAGTGAACCCCACAACCTCCCTTTCCTGCGATCAGTGGGATCCGATCCCTTCTCCACTGGCGTGGGGTGGAGTTGCAGCTGAAAAACACGAGCCCGAAAGCACTAAATGGGCAGGGCAGATCTTCCTTCTCCGTTTGTTGTGTCAGAGAACATAGCGGTTCCTGCTGGCCCCAAGCACGGAGATGACCTCTGGCCAGGAAGGAACCTGGGAAATATTTTCTAAGTGATTTCCTGATGCGGGGGGGAAAGTGGATGGAAGGGACACTTGGGTGGGGGTACTCGCAGGAGAGTGTAATTTCAAGATGGGAAATCATTTTGGGAGCCAGTAGGGGGTTGGAAGTGAAATAAATTATGTTTTCTTATAGGGGAAACTGTTCTAGGAGCCTCAGTTGCTGCTATACAGAGTGATCTGGAGTCCAAGCCCTGTAGGTGTTTTCAGGCTTTCAGCTAAGGTGCCTTTCTTGCCTCCAAGGTGCTGAGATACTCTGTGAATCAGCATGGGAGAGCCTTGCCCCATGGAGCTGGTGTCCAGCTGGCTCCTGGGGGCTATTTTCATGCCCTAACGAGAGTGCTCCCCAGGAAGGTTTGGGATGGAACCTCAGGGCTCAGACCTGGAGCAGAGGATATGTTGATGAAATGAAGGATGCTGTGATGGCTGCTTTGCTTTTGGCTCTCCCAGCTTTGCACCATCTCTGATATTCTTGGAAGATAACACACCACAGCACCAGGGTCCCACATCAACCCATCGGGTGGCCTGGGGCACGTGCCACCCATCCGTACTGCTATCTGGAGATTTCAACTTCTCCCTCCTGACTGCAGAAGCAGCTGAGGACTGCTGCTCTCCTTATTTGTGTTCAGGGTCGGAGTGGGGTAGATCTGGACAGCCCCTTCTGAGGACGTCTTGAGATGGAAAAATGAATATAGGACTCCAGTCTCTACAGCTACCAGCACCCTTCTTTCATCACACAACAAGAATTTATTTCAGCATTTTGTGGTCTCCACTCCGGATTGCTTATTTATGACTATAAGAGCAAGCACGAACAATAGGACATTTCACTGCCAAATGCACTTTGCTCATGTGCTCAGTGACATCACTTTTTTTTTTTTTTTGCATAAAAAGGGGAAAAAAGACATGGAGAGGGAGCCTGGGCTGTGCACCCAACCTTTAAGTGCTTTCCATTAACAAGTGTGTTCCAAATTTCCTTATATTAACAGTAACCTCTGTATGTGCATAAATGCAAGCTTCACCTGGGTTTGGATAATTTGCTTGAGAGACCAGGGAAGTCTTGCAGGACCTCAGGCGAGTCTTTTTATTTATTTATTTATTTATTTTCCTACCTCCAGTTCTCTTCCATTGCATGGCAAAGTTTAATCAGCTGGTACAGCACCAAGCCTTATGGAGCCCTGAAGATGGCTGGAGCATCTCATGGACAGCTCTAACCACCATAAATCACGAGCTGCCACGGCTCCCTAGCGTGACCCAGCAGGTATCCCACGTACCTGTCCTGTCCCCAAGGGGTGCCATGACCATGAAGTGAGCTGCAGTGCCCTGACATGCACGGGGACAGCAAAGGGCTATTTCAGTTGTGCTGGCGATTCTGGCAGAGAGCAAATATTTAACCTTTGCTCATGCTGGGGACAGCAAATCCCGACTCACTTTGCTCTAATCTGCTGTGAAGGAAGGAAGTAATGAAATGTCTTATTATATATCCGACTAGAGAAATATATTTAGAACTGAGAGTGGTGCTGAAGGTGGCAAGGTTTCATACCAACAGGAATGACGTGCTCTGGTCTGCCCTCCCATGCAGCCAGTGGTCAGCTGAAACTATTTATCTGGATGAATAAGGCCCCCAGGGAGTGCTTTTCTTCCAAAGGAAGAAAAACAGAAACTCATCACAGTGATGGAACAATTAATTTGGGTGTTTGGAGCACCTCAGATGTACGCTGCCATTGCTCAGCCCTGTGGGTTTCTTTCAGGTTTAAATGACGCGAGTTTGTCTTTAGGCTAATTAACCACACTTGTTTGAGACGCTTCATCACAGGAGAATGACAAGCACAGTAACGTGCAATGTAATCATCATGCTGAGAAGGCACAAAATGCTAAATGGCCGTTTAATCTCCTACAGAAAAGCACAGAAAGAGCAAATGTGGGAAAACGAAGCTGGACAGATTTAATTGAAAAGCAAAGCCTACGTTTGGGATAATCCCAGCAATCAACCATCCGTGCAAACTGCCATGGGAATCACTAATATTTGACACGTGTGCATCACAGCAGGCTGTCTTTCTGCGTGAGGTGCTTCATTTGTCTTCACTACTGGGCTCAGCACAGATACACACCTCTCTGGCGCAGTTAAAGCAGGATTTACTCTTGGAGCCTTCGGCCTTGCTGGAGCTCCTTAACTATTAAATTAGGGCTGTGGCTTTAACACCGTGTTTTGGCTAGGGTTATATAAAGCCTCATGCGCTAAAAGCAGTATTGACAATAGGCAAACAAGGGCCTTCGTCGCTGATAGGAAATCCCAGCGCAGAGACATGGGCCAAATAAGGAACTTCTGCAGGATGATGGAGAACTCATTGAGCACTTGTGAAAACCAATCGAGGAAGTAGAAAACGCCTGGAACTGGGAGCCTTTGTGTTCGTGCGATTGTTGGATTTCCCCCAGCAGAAAGCACACTGTAATTCCTTCAGGGATTTTTTGAGTCTCTATCCACAAAGCGCAACCCACCCATCTCTTTCTGAAACCTCAGGCGACTTCCTCTGGGTTAGCAGGACCCTGTTTGAAATGGACGGTTCCAGAAAATCGCCTATTTTCCCATCCTTTCCCCTGACAATGGACAATGAAGGAAATGTCTTTTAATGGTACAGTTTCAAACAGAAATGGTCACCTGAGGGTTATGGGTGTGCAGAGCTCTGCAAAGCTGTATCCTGCACATCATGGGACTCGAGGACTCCATACAATGCAGTCTACTGTGGAATGCTCAATTTTTATTGCAATTATCAGCAAATAAGAGTTGTTAATAGAAGTAATTGTGCCATAACACAGAGAAGCCCAGCAGTCAGGAGGATACCTTCACAGGGCTGATGTGCAGACCCAGAGCTTCTGCTCCAAAAAAGCAGGACAAGTAGTAGCTAAAGGTACACAGATGGGACAGGACAAGGACAAAAGTAATGTTAATATCTCACCTGCTGCGTCAAAAGGACAAGGTAGGACAACCCTTAGGCTAGACATAATACGTGCAAGAGCAAACACCATGTGCAAGAAGAAGGAGGAAGAAGAATGTTGTTGTCATCAAAGTGGTGCCATCAGCTAGAGCCCAGGTAGGAAAGAAGATGTCTCCTAGAGTTGGAAGCGAGCAGAACCTGCAGGATTTAGGCAGAGCCTGAACAGGAGCTCATGAAGAGTTAAAGAGCTCGTGGTGCACAGACTTTGGCATGGGGGTGACTGCATGCACAGGAAGAACCCAGCTGGGAGTGCTTCTAGGACCAAGTTTTTTCTTTTTAAGTCTGGCACGAAGTCCAACATGGTTGGACAGTTAATACATTAGGTTATGATCAAACAAATGGTGTTCTCCTGGGGCAAAGTGAGGGTGTAGAGAAAGAGCTTCTCTCCCTGTCTCATCCCCATGGCAGGCACAATAGTGGAGAGAGAGGTTATGTGTGTACTGCCTTTTCTTAGGTTCTCATGTCCCTTTCACTTACTATGCTATTTATCTAGTGCTTGATTTATTTACAAGAGAGAGGAAGCCTTACGTATGTAGGTGTTATGATAATAAACTTGTCTAGGAAGACACAGATTTAGAAACCTTGCTCTGACAGCAGATGTCTGGTGTGGTTTAGCCCAGCAGGCAGCTGAGCCCCACACAGCTGCTCGCTCGCTTTCCCCAGGTGGGATGGGGGAGAGGATCAAATAGGTAACAGTGCAGGAACTGTTGGGCTGAGATAAAGGCATTCACTAGGTAAAGCAAAGCAAAACCAGGAATTTATTCACTACTTCCCATTGTCAAGCCATTTCCAGGAAAGCAAGGCTCATTATGGTTACTTGGAAAGACAAACTCCATATTGCCAAACATCTCCCTTCCTCCTCCTTTCCCCCAGCTTTTATTGCAATTTATTCCCAGTCAGAAACAGGACAATGTCCCATATGACCCTAAGGCAGGACAGTTGGAGCAGGTCCTCCAAATTATTTCCCATGCTGAATGTCTTACAGAGGAGAAGAGGAAGGGAATAGAAATCTGCCATTTGTAAGAGGCTCCAAGGTGAAAGACTTTGGGTTGTACACACAGTACTGATGCACGTTTAACATGTACCAAAGTACACTTCAGTGGGTTACAACTAAATTTAGTTCATAGATTTGCATATCTCTTCCAGTGGAAAGAGACCTTTTGACCCTTCCTGAATATGCTTATGCATCGTGCTGTCAAAGATCATTCTGCTCGTACTGCTTCCCACTCACCTTTGTGCCCTAAATGTCAATCAGCTCACTGCAAAACCCACGTGGCCATGAGACAGCAAAGACCAGGTCCCTCCATGAGAACCACAGAGTCATCACACGGGTGATTAGAGGTAACTGAGCCCAAAGAAAGGCAAATACAAATTAATTCCAGCGGGCAGAGGGCATTCATTCAGAAAGCCATTTCCTCGTTTGCATTGAAAATGATAGGCAAAACAGAAAACCTCCATACAGAGAAACCTTTACATTCGGTACAGTGCCCTCTGCAAAACACTTTTTCTGTGTGAATTAGATCTCTTTCCTCCTTTACAGACATCAATGAGATGTCTTCACAATCACGTACCCCCTCTGACCCAATGGTCTAAGACCCAGACCTATTTGTTTTATTAAATAAAACTTATTTTTTATTAAATAAAACTTATTAAATAAAACTTATTTTTTATTAAATAAAACTTAATAAATAAAACTTATTTTTGTTTTCTAAGTTTTGTGGCTCTGGGACAAGGAGCACTCTTCCCACTGCTGCTGAAAAGAAGATGGTGTTGACTCAAAGGTTTCCTGTGGCACTTTTAAGGTCACCCAAAAGAAACTACACCATTTGGTGGAAGAGGCAAACTAATTTGAGGAAATTGTTTTTGTTGTTGTTTTTAGCCACACGACCTTTGTGTGTTGCAGCACTTGTAAATTCCTTCCCTAATACCTTTTAGACTGATCACACAGTTTCTCAGAAGGACAGAAATGCTTCCATTTCTCATCTTCCCAATGGTAATAAATACCTACACATATCCCAAATGTCAGAGGCTGAGCAGAGAAGACCCACGGACCATCCTTAAGAACAGGTATGTTTTCTTCAGCTGCTCAGTAGCTGGAAAAGATGTCCAGCTAGTCAAACACCAGGTACTTAAGGGTTTAAGGTGAAGCCTTTTGTCAAGCCAACAGCCAAGTTTGAGTTGGGCAACAGATACATGAGTTGGCTGATGGTATTAGAAAGCTCCTCTAGCTCCTGGCTCTTGTGGAGGAGGATTTAAGCAAGCTATTGCCAATGTTACTGGGAAGAGAGAGATGGTTTACTGGAACTACCTACACATGCTGTTTGCTATGGGTCTTTGAGCTATGACTGGAATTCCCATCTCCTAACAGAGGTTTCCTTGTTTGTTCATAGCTCTGTGAAATGGGGCATCCCTATCTGGTATCAGCACCAAGGAAGGGTGCGGTTCCTTTTCTTGGTAGAGTAGAAGGAATCTGGCACAACCTAGTTGCTTACTGGGGAAAGGCTGATAAGCACCACCACCCCTCTCGTCCACCACCCGACAGGAGCTCCCACTAGCATAGTCTTACGGTGGTTTGCTGACTTTGCTTTGGGCCTGATCTATGGTGCTGCTTTTGACGCAAGGTACACGGGGCCATAAGAAATGGAATACTCTTGAAAATTGGAGCCACCTGCTGGATATCCCAAATTGTGGATAAAATTCCACCCTGAAAGTTCTACCCTGCTCCTTCTTGCACCTCAGCTGTTTTCCCAGCAGCCTGATTCCAGGTAACACAGCAGAGATGACCTTGGACAGGGACAAACAAAACCCAAGGAATGGAGGAAATAGATCGCAGAGCCTGTTGGTGCTCTCAGGGCCATCACACCTGCTCTAGACATCTGAATATGTAGGGAGTGACTACTGGGAGTATTTAGGTGCATAGATATGCAGTTGTACTGCAGAACTCAGATGCCTGCAACCAACATGAAGAGGAAACACTTATGGTCATCAGCTCCTACCATAATACTCTGCCCTCAATTCAGTGTTTGGGCTTGCTGTCACATACAAAGAAAACTATTCACCTTGGGGCTCAGATCCAACAGAGTCAAGAGTGAAATGCAGGAGAACAGAGAGGCACTTGGGTAAAATATTTTGGGAAATTTTGGGGTGGAGGAGCAGGAAGGACTAACAGAGAAAGACATATCTAAGCAACCAAGAAAAAATTTAACATGGAAAACACTCACCTCAGTGTCTGAAGCCAAAAGGATAGATTCAAATGCTAAATCTGCAGTGGAGTTCCCTGATGCAAGACCACAGTTTGGCTTCTGTTGGACCCTGAGCTTTCTCATTTGCCAACACCAAAGACACCTCTGTGGTATGCAGTTATACTGGTCTGATCCTTTAGGCTAAGCTTGGCATCTCTGCCACCCAAGCATAAATGATGTAGGTGTTGCTGAGTAACAGTGAACTGAACCTGAAAAAGTTTGGGTGAGATAAGCATAGTGACACTTATTATTAACATTTCCTGGATGTGCTGAGACTACATACCACTAGTATTTCTGAAGCAAAACAGCTCTGCGTATGAAGCGCTGGGTTGAACAAAAAGTTTTTGCTGGAAAGTCTCCTGCTTTTCAAAGTATGCAAATCCCTAGCCAAAACTTATCACCCACAGGGATGTAAGTACTTAATTGCCTTTCAGGTGCCAAGTTTCCTGTCCATTATCCATTTCCTTGCTAAAAATGCTGAAAGCCCTGACCAGGCATTGCAGAAGCCTATAGGTACCTCTACCTCCTCATTACTTATTTGGGTAGGTCCCTGTTCACATTTGAAGGTTTCTGAGAGTTCCTTCCTAAGGAGCTTGGCCTGGGCCATGTCCAGACATCATCGATGTACGGAGGCATGGCTGAGGTTTTCAGGCTGTTCCTGGCCTAGCTGAATCTCTTGGGCTGAGTGTGCATGTTGTGATTTCACTCAACTTGTTTTCTCCCGCTAGACATTCAGATCTCTCCTCTAGAAATAACCAAAAAGGCTGTAGGATTGTGGCCCACTACAGAAATATCACTTGTAGGACAGATATGGAGAGAAATTCTTGCTACAGATCCCAAAAGTCTTCCAAGAGAAAAAGGAGAACATGGGACAAGGTAATACCAAACCATCAGGTTAACACAACCTGAAGGTGCCATTACGGATGAAATAGGGTTGTCTGTTTATTAACCACCATGCTTGGACCTTTTATTACTGCAGCACAAATGGGGCTTTTTCTTCAGGGCTAGAACAAAAATGGAGAAGAAATATCAACAGTGGACTGTGTACATGAAAATAATACCTGATCTTAGGTTAGGCGGAGCATTCAGTATGCTCAGCTGACATTGGGCATGGCTTTGACCTCCTCACTGAACAGAAAGGACGGTAAATGCTCACCTTGCCATTCCTCTCACACCACTTTTATGCCTACATGGTTTCATCAGCACCAGCCTAATCCTTTAGTTTACAAGATGGATGGAGAAGGGGACTGGACCTGTGGGCTGGCAGGGCAGTGTGCTGCGGTGGAGCCATCTCCTCTGGGACTCTTCTTCCCCAGGCCCCAGACCACTGAGCATGTTGATCCTTATAGGTGGGCTGATGCTCTTCCCCTGTCCAATATTTGGAATGTCCAATCTTTCTGAGGGTCTGGAGAATGGAGGCTGAAGCTAGTTGAGACTAGAGGTGGCTGACAGCTGTTTTTTCCCTCCAGCTGAAAATCATGACATGCTATAAAAATTATATCCTCCTCTGGGACCTCTAAGGCAAATCTGTAAAAGCATTTCTAATAGAAGGAAATATAGGAAAAAGATATTTTGAAATAAGCAAAATACATTGTTTTAATTATCTGATAAATGATACAGGGATTTAAACAGGGGGCTAGCTGTGCTTATTGGTGGTTTCTCCCACCTTAGCTAGCTGCCAGCCAAACCAGTTAAGACTTGGGTTTTTACAGAATTACAGAATTTACAGGTTTTTACAGATCATTGGAAACAAATTGCCCTGGGCTAAGGGTTTTCACAGGTGTTGCATGCCTTCCACTGAGCTTGGAAGTAGTTCTTTTTGCTTGCTGAGGATCGCTTGGACACCAGATCCCTGGTGTATGTGGATCACAGGGGTTTAAGATGCCTGGTATGAGATACCCTGGGACTCCCTGTGTGGGAGAGAGGACTCTGTTGGGCAGAGCCACCACCATAGGTGACCAGGGCTCAGGCAGGGAGAAATCCAGCTGACTTCCAGCACCCATAACAGTGTGGGTGTTCATGTGTAGTTTTGTGAAGTCAGACACCTCCATTGGACTTCCTTTTGTGACAAAACAGTGTTTCCCAGTTAAAAAAGAAAATAAGTCCATGTAGAAGATCCACAAGCTTTCATTGCTGTCTTTTCTTCTTGTTCCCATCTGCACACAAAGCTGATCCAGAGCAAACTTTCTACCTTTGCCTGGGTCAGTTGTACATTTCCTACAATTATTATTTGCTGGGTATACTTCCTGTTATGAAAGGGAAGTTGGCAAGATAAATTTCTTGTGACTAGTTTATACTTGAAAGCGGTGGCCCTGTCCTCACCCCAGAAAGGAATGTGGGGGGAGATGTGCTGTCACCCCACAGACCTCAGAGGGGTCTCCTGAGGGGTGACATGGTGCTGCTGGAAGTGGGGAAACAGGACGTGGTGCAGGTGGGCTGTGTTGTATGGAGGTGACATTTCCTATATTCTCTCCTTTCCCTAGATCCCCAGCATAGTACTTGGCTCAGCACGTTGCTGTCTCATCCAAATTCGCCATTCTTATGGCTCCAGCACGATGCAGCAGGAGCTATAGTGATGTGGCACTGCTGATGCATGTGGCAGAGGATGCTCCCACATGGACATCACCTTGGGAGGCAAGTACCTTTTAAGGAGGCTGGTCTGGTGTACTGCATGAGCAGCCAGCTTGCCACAGTCCTCCTGTGCTTCCCAGCAGTAAGGATGGGTTGCTCACAGCCCATCCCTGTCACCTGGGGTGGTTTCATCTGGTGACACCACATGATATGAGGAATGTGGTCCAGGAGCTCCATTTTTTTTGCCTGGTGTTATGAGACAACCTCACCAAGAAGCACTGGGACCATCTGCTGTCAGCCCTAGCCCCAGGCATTTCCTTTGCTCAGGCAAAGATGTGGTGTTTAAGCAGAGGGAGCAGTGCAGAATCACTGGTTATTCACATCCAACAGCAAAAAGATCTGTATGCACAGCCACAGTGTCCATTTCCATGGGAAAAAAAAAAAAAAGCTCAGATGGGACAGGCGCCATTCCCCATTGCTTTCTGGGAAGAAGAGCTTTTGCTTTCTCCTGCTTCAAAGCTTTAAAGTTGGCCAGATGCTCCCTGTGGAGCACAGCCCAGCTTTTGCATTGGTTCTGCTTAAAAACACACATTGATCTGGCTCAAAACACCAGCAAATCTGACAAGCCTGAGCCGTGCACTTGCAGGGCTGTAGGTTGCCGGTTGTCCGGTTCCGACTACAAAGGATGTTCGCTGGGTGTCTCTAAGAGGCCTCAGATGAGCAAACTCTGCTTGCCTTATCTTGGGTAAACAGGTGATAATTTCTGATAAACAGACATGATAGAAGCAGGAAGGAAAACCTGAGGTATGGTTGTCCACCAGCCTTGCTTAGCTGAGAAAGAAAATAAATCTTGGCTTATGATGTGGCTGAGAGAGCCAGGGAAGCCTTTCATCCAGCCTGCTCCTTTCAAAGGGAAATGGCTCCGGGAATGCAATATTTATTTAGCATTAAATGAAGTCTGTGCCAAGTATTGCAAAAGACAGGTCTAGCTTTTGCTGGGGCTTGTCTGTCAACTGGCATTTCAGAATTACTACAGTAACCCTGAAAGTTTTGTACCAGCCTCAAAGTTTGCCCAGGCAACTCCAACCAGCTTTTGGCTTCCTTTCTAATGGGGGAAAATGATGGATGGAGCTCTAAACTATCTGCAGCACTGAGTGTTTGGGGGACACAGCTCTTCTGAAGAGCGCGATCCCCACTCAGTGCTTCTCAGGCTCCCTCCCCGGTTATAAGAATAAATTTTAGCTGGCAAAATGCTCCAGCAGGACCACAGGGCATGCCCTAGCAGCTCACCCCATCCTTGGGCTGGCCCTGGCAGAAGCCCTGCAGGGCTGATTCAGCTCACTGAGCTAGCAGAAAACCTCATGGCTATCTGTGGGGCTGGTTTGCAGCCAGCACAGTGGGGTGAAGCAAAGTGGCACATGGAGGAACCGCCTGAGGACTTGAGGGGACATGGCTGAGAAAGGGAAAGTAAGAGACCATCAGTTCTGTTCAAGCACTCACATCAGGTACAGGAGGTGGAGAAAAGTGAGGCAAACCCAAATCCAAGGCATTTCCCTGCTTGAAAGCTTTCAGCAGAAAATGTGTATTCTCTCTACACGCCCACCCCCCTTCAAAAATATTTTATTTAGAGAGGATTTTTTGTGAGTCCTACCAATGAGTCCATGTTTTACACAAACAAGCAGGCACAAACAAAAGGCTTCCACAGACACTTTTAATGTGATCTCAGCCACAGCACCTGATTACCTTCTTAAGAAGTGGAAGATGAATCTATTTAAATCACTGAATTCCTCCCTTTTTGTTCTGTGCATTTCCATTTTTCTCCTTGAGCAAATGAGAAAATGCTCTGCCGCCGCTCCAAGGGACTGCTTCCTAGTGGAAATGAGTCTTCCTTCAGGAAGGAGCCCCTGACGCTGCTAACTCCCCATGTGCATGAGAAGAGTTCAGGGAGTAATAAACACCGTATTTGCTCTTGCTGGGTGGTGCAATGAAGCAGTGGCTCTGGCTGTGTCTCAGGGCCCTATCCTGCCCTATGGACGTAGCTCCTGGGGTCCTAGAAAAGCCCAGTGCAGCTCTTCTGCTCCCCATGTGAGCAAGAACTGGAGCTGTGCTGGTGCTGCAGGTCTGTGTGCACCCTCAGGCACAGAGGAACCCCAGGGACAGACAAGGTCCCCATGGGAGCTGTGCGAGCTGGCCTGTGTTTATGCAGCAGCACAGCTGTGCCTTGTGTTCAGGGAGCAGGTTTCTCGTTAATTTTCCTAGCAAGGCAGCTTTTTGCATGTCAGAGCTAAAATTCCCCTTGCACTCACAAGGGTGAGTTCTCCCAGGCTTTAGGGTAGCCCTCCTGCCGTCAGTTAATGGGATTTAATAGGTAGCCACAGGAGGTGGGCTCAAATGTGGGGATCACTAAGAAAACCACCCATCTAGAGTCCCCCTGGCCAGAAACCTTAGGGAAATAAAGCAAACTGGGCACTGCTCATCCAGCATGTTGGCAAAGGATGAATCGCTTTATTTAACAAACAACATTTTCTCAAAGGAAGAGGAGAAAATGATAACAGGAAGATAATAAGTAACACAGGATACCTAATCACTTCTGAAAGCTTGATCATAAATGGTGACTGTCCTTATCTGAGAGTCCCCAGGGAGGCAACTGTGAGATCAAAAGCTCCTGAAGTGAGAAGGTGCATTTCTAGTGTGAAGAACCATGCAGGTCTTGAAAGACTTGTGATATAGCAGCGTGTGGTGGCTGGGGCCATTAGGAAGCTGTGGAGGAAGGACAGATCCAGAGCAGCCAAAATCTGTAAGATCTTCTTGTTGTCTGTGGGGTTGTGTGAAGAAAACAACTCCTGGGAGCAGGTACGCAGCAGTGGGTGAGGGACGATTCTGCCTTCTCTGCTGCCCACCCCAGCTCCAAACTGGCAGTTGGAATTGGGCTTCGTCCAGCATGTTTGTTCCAGTGTGCTTAAAACAACCCTTGGTATTTATGGCAGATTCAGAGGTTAAAAAAAAAAAAAAAAAAAAAAAAAAAAAAAAAAAAAAGCCCAACACCTAGTCAGCTGGCTTTTCTCTGAGCTACACAAATCAAATCAGCCCCTAATTGAATTCCCCTCTGTTGCAACAAACTGGGGCTTGAGCACTGGGATTTCCTTTGATTGTTCCCACTGGTGAAGCTTTCATCCAGTTGCACTCATGTCTGGCACTTCTTAATGACTTCATATAGATCTGTATGTAAATCAGCTTAATGAACTGAGGATGCTCTCAGCTGGGTGAGGTGCACTCACTAGTGCAGCGTAGTGCAGCACAGGAGCACGTCCAGTCTCTGACACCAGTGCCTAAGGTAGCACCTCACCTAGTGCCAGCATCCACCAAAAATGTGAGATTTGATGGGTTCGACTGCTCTTTGTACTGTCCTACAGGGCAGAGCTTGCTTAGCCATTATTTCCAGAATAATCTCCATTTTCCGATGAATAATCTTCAGGGCAAGGAGCCACATTACCCATGAGAAGCAACTGTTTTACAGGAAGCTTCACAATCATTGTGGGTGCTGAGTTCTTCCAGAAAACGTTCATCAGTCGGTGGTGTGAGCCATGGATGCTGATAGATACCCCCAATAAGTTCCCCATAGGGCTGTGAAGCCGTGGAGCAATCCTGGGCAAGTCCACAGTAACTTAATGAGAATCAAATATTGACCCAAATTATGTGTGTGGTTGGCTTTGAAAAACCAGAAAGGTCATTTTTCTTATTTTTTATATTTTTTTTTCCAGACTGGAAAGTCCCTGTGTGGCTGGTATCAGCTACCCCTTTCTGGGACAACATCCAGGCATGGTTTATGGTCTAGCATGGCCCAAAGCCTGTTCATCCTGTGCAGCCCAGGTGGGTGGGAGGGTTTGCTCGAGAGCCAAAGCGCAGTTCCTGCCTGCTTTTATGTCCTAGGACAAGACGTAGCCCAAGCAGCCGGTAAACGACAGCAGCCTGTTGGCCCGGGGAGCTCTGGGTGCTGCCAACTAAAACAAAGGACATTGCAGCAGGGAGAGCAGCTCCCAGTGGCGCGGGACTGCCGGGAGTCTCCAGAGATAAAGCACGGCCAGAGGCCTTCACAGGCACTTCCCTGGCTCTTGCTTCTCTGCTATGAAAACCTCTGGTGTGGGCAGACTGCCTGAGGCCGAGACTCAGCCCTCAGCAGCAGAGCTGGGGCTCATAGGCCACAGCCTGTCCCACCACCCAGGCCATGGAGGAGGACAGGCCTGGGGATGGTGGCCAGGTTCAGCCAAGGGTCCAGGTCCTCAGGCAGGTTGAATGGATGTGGCAGGTCCATGGTTAAGGTGGGAAGTCAGCTTAGCAGGTCAGGGTCAGGCATGGTGAGGGTAACCAGATTCAGACGCAGTCCTGTGGCCACCAGATATGACAATGTGGTTGAGATAGGTCCAAGGCTGGGCTGGGAAGTAAACCCATGGGTTAAGTCCCAAATCAATAGGTCCATGGTCCAGGGGGGCAGCCCTCAGCTGTCCCTTCTCCAATCTGGCCCCAGTCCTGGTAGACAAACCAGGAGGGGATGTGCTCAGGGCCCTGCCAGTACCTAATTTCCAGGTAGGGGGGACACAGCCACAGCAGCATCCTACCATCACCACAACCAGACTGTGGGTGTCCCTTGGCCACCTACCATACTGGTAGGTTGTTTGGCCAAAAGCTCAGGCTCAGATAAAGCCTTTCAGAGCAACGAGCCCTCATTCACCATGGTACGTCTCTCCCCATTTCACTGCAAGCCCCACAGAAACCTTGTGTCCTTCATCTCCCCCTCTAAGTAGGGACAATGAGTAGTTTTTCCTTATACCATGACAAAAGATCTTATCTGGTCACTTCAGAGGACCTGGCAGTTCTCCACCTTGGGGGCAGCCTGCCACCTTGTGTTGAAAGCTGAGGATTATCTGGTGGTTTTGCTGAGGACATTCAAAATGCTTTACTTACAGCTTTGTATTTCAGACACCCAGAAGAAATGACGAAGACCTCTGTGTCCCCGGCCGCGGCTTTGGTGGGACATTTGATTTCAGGTGTCACTCTCTGCAAGCAAGGGTAAACTTTACCTGGGTCCCTAGCAGCTGTTAAGGACTTTCCCTTCTACAGTGAAGGTTTTTGGTCCATTCAAGTTGTGTCATTGCCCCCGAAACTGGATGTGACCTTGCTTACCCTTGAGACAGACCCACAGTTTTCAGCACCCACACCAAAAAGCTCATGGAAGCTCCATTGCTTTACTTCACTGAAAGCCCCAAGCACCACAGAGGTGCTCCTTGGTTTCAGAGACATAGGCATGGGTTCCAGGTGCAACATGTGGGACACCAACAGCCACTGACTGGTGGCTGGATGCCAGGCCAGATGCTCAGGTCATCTTGTACAGCCCTAAACACCAGGTCCTCACATGCCTTGGGGGTTTCATCTCAGGCTGAACCCTACTTGACTTCCACTTGGCTCCTTTTACTGCCTCCAATCTTAAAAAGCATAAAGTGTTCATTAGAAAGAATAGATGTTTATAGGGTGTAAGATTCTTTCCAGATTATTTTTTCATTTTCCTAAATGCTCCTAAGAGTGTGACAAATTCTTCTCATAAAAGCTATTAGTGGTTAATGAGCCCAGAGGGACATGTGCCACTGTCTTGCTGAGCTCTGCTGTAGTTTTCTACAGGGGTTTCCTTCTATTTCTCCTCTGTCATTCATAGTTCATAGACAACCTTTTTTTTTTTTTTTTTTTTTTTTTTTTAATTTTATTTTCTTTTTCACCATCAGACTTTCTTCCTTCCTTACACTGTTGTTCTCCTTTCCGTGTTCTTGCTGGAAGAGGTGTTACGTATCACACATCCCATGTTCACAGGACAGGCAAGCAATATGCACACACGATGTGCAGATGCTATGCAGGACATTAGGTAAGGGTAAAACCTTTACAAAAACCATCAGCACAGCTGTATTGACTCTTGTAGCTCCCAGCCAAGAGGGGATGGCAGCAGGGTTTGCCATGGTGCCCAGCAGAGGTGAAGGCAGCTGCCTTCACACCCTGGCAGCTTTCACAGTGGACAGGTAGGGACTCAGCTGGAAAATGGTGAAGATTCAGAACCAGCTTAGAAATGGGGAAAATTAGTTTCTTCTTCCTGGTTTTCACTTCTCCAACAAACCTGATTCCCCTTATCCTCACACAGGGGAAGAACTGCCCAGCTGAGAAAGACAGGGTTTTGATTTACTAACTCACAAGGAATGGTTGAATTCAGATTTACCTATATGCTTACCCAGCGGGTGATGACTTGACCAGCCCAACAAAGTGCTCAGGATGAGCATGTTTTCCTCCAAAAACCAAAAGCAGGTCTGGGGGACTAACCGTTGGATCCATGGCAAACCCGAATGATACCCATGTGGAACTACCAGTTGCTTTCTGAAATGTGTTGGACGTTGTGTGGCACTTCTGCATCGCTGGCATAACCCCTTCAGGTCACAGGAGATGGTGCAACTCAGCCTCGTGACAGATCATGGGCAGAGCAAGGCAAAGTAGGGCTGCTTCTTCTAAAACAACATCCCCTTCTTCCTGTTGTGTCTGGGCCAACTGCAAATTTGTCTGCAGGATTAGCTCGCCACTGTAGGCTGAGATGAACCAAAGCAGAGCTCAGCTGTGATGATTTCTTCTTATTAGCGGCTGGCTGCAGACACAGTCTGGCAGCGTGGCACCTATTGAATTCCACCCGGGTATTGAAGAGCCTCTTGGCAGCCCAGCTGGGGAGTGACTTATGGGCTTGTTTACTTGTTAGGGCTACGACTCATGTTCAGCACAGGCCAAGCTGAGTCAATTTTTCATGTTTTGCTACATGGTGTGTGCACATCAGACATGAGGAAACACGCTAGAGCTGCAGAGGCTCAGCCATGTGTTTGCACTCCTTTGTGTCCTTGTTCCTGCACATCAACACCGGTGGAGGCTGAAGGTAGGGCTACAGCAGACCCTATTGCCAGTTCAGTTCCTGGTTGCTGACCTGCTTATCCAAGTGCAAAATGATGCATAAGATTAAGTCATTTTCTAAAGGAGGTCTGAAATCCTTGCTTTTCCAGTAAACATGCAGGTAACTATTTACTGGCACACTGAGACCCTGCCAAGGGATTGGAACGAGTGCTAGCACCACAGAGAAATGAATCCACGTGTCCTCATAGCAGCAGGACTTTTAATAAGATGAGTAACAGGTACAAGGCGAGTTTCCAAATACATTAACATGCATAAAAAATTAGGTTGTGCCTGGTCATAGCTTTGCAATCTTTCAGTGGAATTGCTGTTAAGTACTGATTTGCTTTTGCATTTTTATTGCTTATTTAAAATGTGGCTCTACTTGGACTGGGTTCCCGTAACAGGGCACTTTGGGCTCCCACATCTATTGCCTCAGAAAACCTCACATTAAAACCTGGTCAGCTGTACAAATCCCAGCCCCATCCACACCTGACTGAAGTCAAAAATTGCCAGAGTTTTCCTGGCACTTGATAACACTTGATAACACTGACCCCAAATCTGCAGTAATGCTCTCATACCCTTTGCCTGTGGCCCCTGATGCTCTCTAATAAGCCTGAAAAAGGAGGTAAATCTCTTTTCCCAGCCCTCACCCTCAACTAGTGCCATGCAGGGAGCCGTCCTTCCAAAATCACCACCCCCAAAGCCCCAAATGGGAATAAGGGCAGAGCAACCTGCTCCCACCTCCAGATGGCCACCACACATGTGCCTTCCCACAGCCCTTTATATCAAGAATTGCTGGGAGCAAACCCAGCTAAGCAGCATGTTTTCCTCACACCAAATAGTTGCCCACGCACCAAAAGAGGTCCCTGGAGGAGCCACCTGCCACCACCATCTGGCTATGATTGCTGTGAGCTTCCCTAAAGTCTCATGCACACACGTGGTTCTCCAGTAGTGGAAATGGTCTGGATATTTATTATTATTATTGTTGTTATTGCCATTTTTAATTGGGATAGATGGAGCCACAAGGGAATTTTTTTTTTTTTTTTTTTTTTTTTCCTTTTGGTTAGCTTTTTTAAAGGCTCTTTCCTAAGTTCAGACCTATCCAAGTGTGGGAAGAGTCACTCTGAAGGTAAATGGAAAGAGGAGTGATGAGGAGGTAAAAAAAAAGGCCAAGTGTGTGATGCAAAAGCAAATGCCTGGGAGCTTTTTAGGAAGGGAAGTCAGAGTGATCCTGCTAGTTTTTGTCTCCTAGTGAGTTAAAGACACAAGAGAGGGTTCGTAATGACATTTAGATTGGAGTCGCAGAGCTCCTCAGATCCAGCTGCACTGTCACCATCCCACTGATGTTTAACAAAAAGGCAATACACCATCCAATACTACAAACCAGGATTGCTTGCCCTCTGGCTCAGGAGCTGCTCCTTGCTCAATTCTTTGTGCATTGGTGAGTGACTGCCCTAAAGGGAAGGGTCCTGTCCATCCCAAGGAGCCCAGCAGCCCAGCTGCTCCTTGTCCTACAGCAGCAGCCTGGCTCTGTGGCTCCAGATTTGCACCACAGGTCAAGACAAGCAATGGATGCATAAAGCCATGGAGAAGGAGAGAGGCCATTTTTGTGTCTGCTTAAGGAGGAAGAAGAATGTCATACTCAACAGGTAAGGTCCTCAACATCCATCCTGACAGCTCTAAGGGTCACCCTGCTCAGACACATTGGTCATCTGAGACTTGCTCAAAGGTGGCTGCATCTCCTCAGGTCCTGTGTGGTGGTTCAGGATGCTGAACTCACAGCTATGGGTTCAGGGGCCAAGAAACATCAAACCTTGTTGAGCTGAGTTCTTCACAGACTTTCTGGTGTTGGCACTGCAGAACCATGGTGGCTGGTGGTGGCCCTGGACAGCTGCTGAGCTATTGGCCTGGAGAAGTGGATAGCTGAGTGCAACCTGTGGGCCCTGCACTGGTAGCAGAGTGGGACCTCAATAAGCTCAGGGGTGGGAAGTCAAATCAGCCCTACAGAGAAGCTAAAGGCCAACCCAGCAGTAGACTGGAGGACTTGACAGATGTCACTGGGTAAAAAATAGGGCCAAGAACCAAGAGCATGGCCAAACGCATCTAGGTTTCCCTTATCATCTCTTTCCCATCAGAAATTTGATTCCAGAATCTCTGGTTTTCCCCTTGGCAAAGGTGTGTGCCTTTCCTTCGAGCAGTCCTGTGGGATGGAGCTGACCCCACACAGAAACACTGAATGCCTTGAGGTGGAGGTGGACATCTCATTGTGACCTGGAACGATGCTGGACAAGGGGAGTGGGGCAGTTGGCTGCTGCATGGTGTTACATATCTCCTTGTCCAACCCCAAGCGGTGGTGTAGACCACCAGATGGGGCAATACAGGAGTTTTTTGAGCTCTTGAAGTGTGCAGGTCACAGTTGGGCAGCTCCCTCTTACAGATGAGCAGGCAGGTGGGTGTAAAAAGCAGTGGGGGAGGTTTCGAGGATATGGAAATCTAATCATCCTTGGTGGCCTTCACATCTGTTATACGCTTTGGGTTCTGCAAACAAAGTTTGTTTCCCCAAAGGCATTTAGGCGCATCGTTTGTGTATAGACTTCTAGTTCTGTGTCAGCATTGTCATCCTGGCAGACATGCAGGGACCTGGCCTGGCTGGAAGAGAGCAAGCACAAAACCCGGGGAGTCCTGCGGGGGAGCGGCGGGCAGCAGCGGACGTTCTGCATCTCTGCCTCCAGCTCACTGAGTCACATCACCCACGCCTGGAAAACGGCCTTCATCGGGCATGTTCTTGGCATTGCGCCTCCAGGCACAGCACTTTTTGTGTTCTTGCTGAGGCTCGTGAGGCTGGGCTGGATGTCAGAGAGAAAGAGGATGTACTAGGAACTGGCAAGAAAATTCCAGAGTAATGGGAGGACCCAGTAGGCTCCTGGGGTCTCCAGGGAACTGGCACCGAGTCACAGCAGAAAGACACAGGGAAGTAAAATCAGAGGTGAACGGAGATGTTACTAGACCAAGCCCAGTGCACACCGAGCCTGATCCAATGTTTTCAGCATGGGGTCATAATTTTTCCTTCGGTATAGTCCATCAAGGAAAACAAACAAACAAACAAAAAAACCAACCTACTGATTTTTGACCCTGTTTCTATTTCCAAGCAAGTGAAAGGTGCTGCATCCGTTGAGGACAAACTATGTGGATTTCAAGTGATTTCCAAACTTTTCATTCTGAAAATTTATAAATGTCCATTTAAGACTTTGTGTATGCCTTTAGAATGCACAAGATAAGGCAAAGATGGAGGAGGAAAAAAAAGGGGGGGAGGAGGGAGGGGAATAAAATTATTGTGTAATGAACCAAATGAGAGGGTCTTGTCTGAAACTACCAAAGTGATTCAATTTTATGTGGATTTTTTTTTATTATTTTATTTTTTTGGTGTTTGCAGGAGCAATGGGAATGTTGAGGATGAGCACAGTGCTTTTTGCATCCCACCAAGGCTTTCTGCATCATGGGAGGGTTTTCCTTGCTCATTTTTTGGAGGAGCATTTTGAAGCCCACCAGCTCCTAGGCATTGGAATGGGCTGCCCAGGGAGGTGGTGGAGCCACCACCCCTGGGGGTGTTCAAGGAGAGGTTGGACGTGGTGCTTAGGGACATGGTTCAGTGGGTGACAGTGGTGGTAGGGGGATGGTTGGACCAGATGAGCTTGGAGGGCTTTTCCAACCTGAATGATTTTATGATTCGATGATTCTTTGCAGGCTTGTTCTCTTGGGGGCTGCATTTCTGCAAATGTGAAGTGTGAGCTGGTCAAAGGACGCAGCATCTGCCTCTGCCCCTCAGCTCCTGTTTTTTTCTCTTGTATCTGCTATCATAGTTTTAGCCTCCAGATGGCGAAAACCCTTCAAAAGACGCTGCAGAGAGCTCTAGGGAAGCTGGCGGTGATCTGCTTACAAAACCGCAGCAGAAAGACCCGCAATGAAGAATTCCCCTCAATCGTGCGTTTTCCAGCTCATTTCTGTGATGACGTCCGCGTCCCCCGGGCTTGGGCACCGCTTCGGAGCTGGGGGCAATGGGTCTGGGAAGAGAAGGGGAAAATATGCTCCTGAGTCAGGGTTTCCTGGAAAGCTGCTGGGATGATGAAATCGGCTGGTGCCTTACGTCAGGTGGAAGTTTTCCACCAGGCTGCCCCAGGAGCCGGTTTGCAAGGCAGAAACCTTGGGTGCGATGCTGGAAATTCCTAAATCCCACCTGTGTGGACTTTATACTCCTTTTTCAGTGTGATACATGAGCAGTTTCCTTGCAAAAAGTCTTGAGAAACCCCAATTCCTAGGAAAGGCTGAGTGTCTCCTCTGAAAAGCAGGTCCTTTGTGTAAGTCTGCAAATGAACCAAGAAAATGAGAGGTGATGGGAAGATCAGACCGTAGGCAGAAAGGGGATTTCTGGCTCCCAGATGGAAAAATATGGTTGAGTGATTCCGGTTTGAGTGATTGCCTGGATTCTGTCAAAATGATGCCAAGTGCCCCGTCCCAGGTGATGCCCCTGGCTGTAGCCTCAGAGGGGACGTTTGGTGGTGGCACTTTCTCCCGGTCGGGATGCGGGGCTGCCTCGCCTAGCATCACAGCTCACCATGGGCAGAACAATGCAAATAAATAAGGGCATGGAGTGAAGATGCCGAGCCCAGAATGAGCAAACAAGCTGGTGTTTGGTGCGAGGGCTGGTTCAGCTGCCAAACTGCTTGCTGGGGAAGGTTTGGGTGGCATGGGCTGGCTCTGCTCTCCCTGCAGGAGCCAGAGCAGGCATGGGAGGGAAACCCACGGAGGGTACCACCAGGCAGAAACCCTGGCAGGGTCAGGCAGTCCCCAGGACACTGAGGTTGGAGGCAGGGGGGTTTCAGAGGAGGCACTACCTTTTCTCATGCCTTTTTCCAGGGCATCTGCTCCTGCTGAGTGCCAAGCAGGGCAGCGGGTGGCAGGGACACGCAGGTGACCGCAGGCGTGGGTGGCTTGTGCCAGCGCAGGCGATGTCTTTATGCTGATTCAGTTGGAGAAACGCACGGAATTAGAGCCCTTGCGTCCATCCGTGTACCTCGTGCCAGGCTAAGGAGCCTTTCTTCTGCCTCAGCTGCCTCTGGCATCCGATAAATCCTGACCTGTTTTTTGCGCGGTCCAGCATTAACAGCACAGATGGAGCAACTTTACTGGAATATGCATGGCTTTCAGTCAAGGAATAAATTACATTGGTTCACAGATGCTTTCTCCTAGGGCTAGGATAGGCAGAAATATATCTTACAAAAAAGACCTCCTTCTATCCTGTCTTCTTTCCCATCCTGAATAACCACCCTGGCTTGGGCTTGCCAAAGGGTTTTTAAAAGCTCTGTCTTTCAATTTGTCTGCATCTGACATGGAAACAGATAAGCACGAGCACCACAAGAGTTTCTGTCTGTTTTTCACAGCCATTTTTCAGCTTATTTCTGTGCTTTGAAGTGGTTTGTACTGAAGAAAAATGAGTGACAAATATCAGAGAGAAGAAACAAGAGCCTTGTCAGAGCAAACTCACCTTCACAGCATTTCCCAAAAGCTTTGGCTTTTTTTTCATTTCATGTGAACATTCAACTTGCTCTTTTTTTTTTTTTTTTTTTTTTTTTTTCTCTCTCTCTTCTTTCATAGAAAAGTAAAGCAGACAAGGTTTGAAAGCAGAAAACACGATGAGTGCTTCAGAGAGTTTTGCTCGTGAGGCTTCATCTGGAGCTGCTTGGCTTGACAGCCTGCAAACTCAAATTTCCTTAACCAGAGCCCTGAAAACATGGTATTCTGCTTAAACTGCTCCAACCCTTTAAACTACTCTAACCCTTTAGAGCTGTGTAAGCTGCTTAAGGTTCAGCTACAGTTCGGATCAATCCAGATGCTAAAGCGTTGCAGAGTAGCCGAACACTGTGAACTCCCCCTGGCTTTGAAATGATCTCCAAATTGAAAATGTTTCAACTGGTAGCATTTAAATATTCATTGCTCTAAATCTAAGAAACTTGTTTCTAAATAGGATTGAATTATGAGTTTCAAAGAGATTTGCAGCATAAAGCCACATTTGCAGGGAGCCTGAGTAGCAGTTTTAAAGTTATTAACTTCTGCTGTTAGGAAATTCCTCCTTAAGTGGCATCTTTAACAAAAGCTTCACGAAATTGCCTGTACCGATCAAACAATACAGATGCAATTATTTTGTCTTGAACTTTAAAGCTCACTGACATCCACAAAACCAGATGTATTGTGTCTCCCTGACTCCCAGTACCCAAGTAACATATGATGAGTACTTCTTGATGTCTTGTGCTCGTTTGCTCAGGTTCATTAACCCCATGGTGATGGGGACATGCAATTACACATGTAGGCAGGCACAAACTCCCCGCAAAGCCAAGCCATGGCTGAGCCCAGATGCAAGGGGGGGCGGGGGGTGGGTTTAAGTCACAAGCACCACTTGGTCCTCCCTTTAAAACAGCCAGCAGCCTGGGCAGTTACGTGCATTAATATAGTATCACACAATCATTAAGGTTGGAAAAGCCCTCCAAGATCACCTGGTCCAACCATCCCCCTGCCACCAATGTCACCCACTGAACCATGTCCCCAAGCACCGTGTCCAACCTCTCCTTGAACACCCCCAGGGGTGGTGGCTCCACCACCTCCCTGGGCAACCCGTCCCAGTGCCTGACTGCTCTTTCTGAGAAGAAATGTCTCCTAATTTCTAACCTACGAAGCTATGCCAGCAGGTTAGTGCCAGTTTTTAGCCTGTCATTGTAGGGTTGAGAGGTGGCAACACCAGTCCAGGTGAGATGCCTGCAATGTACAACGTTTGTGGCCAAGTTCTTTCCACCTGAAAGAACAGGATGTGTTTTTCCGGGTTGAAATAGGGTGAGACCTTACTCGGTCACCTCTTCTACCTCTTCCTGGCAGTGGAAATGAGTTAAACATCAAACTCTTCACTGATTAACCAGCCCAAATACTGGGGTGGGAGCGGTGGGCAATGCACAGCTGTGGGGTGTGATGTGGAGTTGTGCCAGGCATCAGGCTCAGCAAAAATCTTGGGGGGCTGAGTCTGCAAGCCAGGGGATGGCTGGGAGCTCGCTGAGGGGATGGACAACCTCAATGACCAAGGAAAGCCTTGTGGGGCCTGAAGCTGTTCCCCTCATGCTGAAAACACACATCAGTCCCTGTGGGGGGGGACTTGGGCACCTTCATCCAGTGAAGAGATGCTGAAAGTCCTGCTGAGCCCATCCAGGGTTATTTGGATGTTTAATTCAGTGACCATTTCATGGAAAAACATCACCTGGGAGGCTGCTGGGTTGGGGCATGGGGACCGGTCCTGACCTTTAATGGGGAATTTCCAGTGCTTTAATGGTGCTGGTCGTGGAGGGTGCCCAGAACTTGGAGCGTGAAGGTCTTTGAGACATTGCAGTGAGGATTCCGTTAAATAGGATTTTATTGTGGGAAGAGCTTGCCTAACACTCCAAAGGCACAGGAAAATCAATGGCAACTCTTGCCAGAATATTTCTTTTTATCTTCAGCAAAATTTATCCTCTGGAAGGAGATATTTGCATGTTTTGGTACAGGTGATAGTAAGACACCGGCAGCTCAGTGATGAAAATCACACCTGGTGTTCCTGTAATAGCTGCAAGCCTCAGGGTCACACTCAGGCAGTTTCCTTCCCTCCTGGTGGAGCTGCAGCTGTTGGGGACAATTCCATGTCAGCCAGTGGGAAGCTCCTTGCCTTCTTCCCAAAACCACGTGCTCCAAAACTACAGGCTGGACTCTGCACCCAAGCAGCAATCCCGAAGCACCAGGATGTAAATCCGAGCGGGATTGCATTCCCCTGCCATCACAGGGCAGGTCCAGGTGGGCATCTTCAGCCTGGAGGACATCTGGGACATCCCTGCGCATCCCTTAGACCTGTTTTAAGCTCCCCAGAGCACAGCAGCACACGCATCTGAGAGCCTTGCCTAAGAAATGCTAACAGTGCGGTGCTTCCTTGAGCCCCGGCTCTATAATTAGCAGTGCTGTGTCAGCGAGCGTTTCTGCCGCAGCGCTAATTGTGAAACTTGTTTTCCAGGAGTTGCTCGGAGGGGTTATTTTGGGTGACTCGGCCATCGTGCAGAGTCCCCTTTGCCGCTCGGATAAGGCTTCCTTGATGGCTGCGGGGGAGTGGGGCTGGGAGGACTTGGCATCTGGTGGGACACCAAGACCCCAAAACTCCTTCCTTGGCCCCACATCCATCCATCTGTGTGCTGGGATGAGGGTTTCCCCACCATATAATGGCAGTGATGGATTTGTTAGAGGGAACAACCAGTTAGTCTGACTGGGGAAGGCTCAGGGTGGCCTTGTAGGATGTGAACCACGGGGTCTGTGGTGGGAGGTGGGTGTCCCTGGGGAAGGGAGCAGGGACCTGGGGTGGCTGAGCCCCGGAGGTTCCTGGTTCCACTGCCTTTGGGGTGGAACCAGGAAAACACCCCACATCCTCACACAGGGGGGTTCTCTGGGGATGCAGCTATGGGACATGGCGCAGGGGAAAGCAGAGCGAAACGGTGGGGTGGTTTCACACCGAAGGGCAGCTCAGCTCCACCATGCTGCTCATTCATTCACCCTCCTCAGTGGAGCAGAGGGAGAAAATAAAATGAAGAAAAAAAAATCTCAAGGGTTGAGATAAGGACAGGGAGATCACTCAACCATTACCATCACGGCCAAAACAGACTCAGCACAGGGAGATTAATGTGATTTATTGCCCATTGCTAATAACAGAGTAGAGCAGTGAGAACTGAAAGCAAACTAAAACCCTCCACGTGGGGTCCCTCTCACGGGATGCCGTCCTTCCCGAACAGATCCAGGGGGGGCTGCCCACAGGCAGCAGCTCTTCAAGAACTGCTCCCACACGGGTCCTTACTGCAGGCACATCACCCCCAGTTTATGTCACTGTAGGAGGGAGAAGGGCCAGGACGATTACGTGTTTATTAGATTAGTGGCCCTATTTCTAGCAGAGCGGTAAGACCAAGAGGTGTTTTGCAGAAGCCTGCATGCTTTATCCCAGGCAGCAAATCCTGACTCAGCCTGTTACATAAATTATTTATTGCAGTTGTCGAGAGCCAGAGGAGCTAAAGGCTGAATTAGCCCAGAGAAGGAGGGCCACGCAAGTGAAATAAAAGCGTAGGCAAGCATAGCTCAGCAATGGAGGATCCTGAAGGCACAAGGACAAACCTCACCAAGTGAGCTTCACCTGCCATCGCCTCTTCCCTGGGGGAATTTGGATGGGGCCTCCTGGTGCAAAAGGATGAGCATTAATATTTTGGATGGGGGGTCGCACCATACCCACTGGTCCCGGCTCTGTCGAGTGTATTATGCTCCAATTTTATCCGTAGCCACCAGAAATGAGTGAATTTTCTGGAGTGAACTGCTAGAGGAAGCCTGAAAGCTTTTCAAATCGAATGCGTTGAAAGGATCAGGAATCTGCCAACAGCTAACATCTTGCAGGGAAGGCGTTTTGGATCACACGAGATGGCTCACCAGCTCGAGGATTTTAGGAATAAACAGCACGTCTGCGAAGCGTTGAAGTAATTCTCCCTTGTCCACAATGGGAAGGGAAAGAGGAGCAGCCAGAAGTCAGCTTCATTGAAACAGAGAACAAAGAGCTACAAGGAGGAATATCTCCTCTTCTGGAGGGGAGAGCAGGTGCTTGGGGGTGGGGACCCCTAAATGGCCACAGCTCGTGAGTCAAAGCACTGGAAAAACTTGGATTCCTGAGCCCAGCAATAGAAAGAAAAATTGGAAGGAATGGGATGAAGGCCTTTAAACACCTGCAGGAGGATGCTGAGGGTCAGACAGGGAAGAATCAATGTCAGACAGGGAAAATATTTGATTTAGCTAAAGGACTATTCTGACACAAGAGCAAAACAGGGTTGTTACATGTTCGTGGATGCATTTAATTAGGGGAAACTTCCTGGCTATTGAAGCAGAAGCAAGCAAAAGGAGGAAAAAGTGGCAAAATCTCTTGTGATAACAAAGGTGTTGGGGGCCATGTGGCAGCAGCGGAGCTGGGTTTTCCTCCTGGGTGACGTGGGTGAGAGCATGGGGAAGGGTCCCACCAGGGATGCTCCTTGGGAGATAAGGTTATTGCCAGCTCCACACCTGGTTTAATGAGGAAATTAATTAAGGGAAAGCAAGATTTAGGTAGACCACTGGCCGGGCTCAGCAATTTAGACCCCAGATCTCACCCAGAGGCTGCTCCAGGGCAGCTGGGCAGTGGCTTACTGCTCTGATGGGCCAAGACTTTTCTCCAAATGTCACCCTGAGGTTCTCTGCTGCCCAGTTATCTGTTGTGGAGCATCCTCACCATGGTTTGGTTCCTCCAGCTGAGAAATGGCAACAGTGCTATGAGCCTCCTCTGTGCCATACAGGAGCCCCACTCGCCAGAATAAACCAGTAAGTATCGCATCATATTAATATTAGTAGTAAAAGAGAAGAATCGGTTGCTACAAAGAGCTCTCTTCATCCCATGCAGGTACCCTGGGAGACCAATGATTTAATCAATCTCCTCCTCGCGAAGCATTAACCCAGAGAGACCTGAGCTGCCAGAATGAAATGCGGGCAGATTAATGCCCTGACCACACGTTCCTGATTTGCTGTGGAGTCTGACACCTCCTGGCAAAAGCGCCTGTGCCCTGAGATTTATTTTGAGACAAGGAAGGATGCTTGTGGAATGACTCCTTCTCCTTCGAGCTGAGTTAAAGGCAGGTTGAGCTTGTGCAGAGAGGGCAGAGCTGAAGCTGATGTTCCACCAGGGGGGCCCTGCATGCTGGTGAACCAAGGGGTCCAAAGGAAACCCCAAATAGGGCCAGGATCCGTCCCCGACTTTGAAGCCGACTGGCATGGTCTGCCCATGTGTCGTTTGACCCTCTCAGTCACCCTGGATGGGGTGGCCACATCCAGGCTGCTGTCAGGAACGGTCTATGGCCAGAGCAATCTCTGGCACCGTGGCTGGGACAGCTTCAACACCGAGTTTCATGCAGGGGACCCTTTCCTGAGACCATTTAATGTGCTGTGATACATAATCTTTGTTCTCTCATAGTAAAAAATGGGAATATATAATACACTGCCTTTCCCGTGGATGGATGCCCAGGGCAGATGTGGGATCTCCATCCCTGGAGATAGTCAAAACTCAATCCAACACAGCCCTGAGCAGCCTGATCTGAGAGCAGATTTAATGCTGAAACAATTCTTGCATCAAAAAGGGGACTGGATCCAGTGATTTTGAGAGGTTTCGCCCAGTTAAGTTAATCTGTTGGTTCTGAATTATCCAACTATGCTAAAATAGAGGGAAATTTCTGGAAGTATCCTGAGATTCTACAGAGTTATTCTCCTGGTTATTTGTGCTGTTTCACCATACCTTGGCCTGAGAGATGGAGCCGATTTTTGGATTTAAACTGGCTTTAAACTGTCTTTATCCCTGCTGCGCATCCCCCCCCAGCCTCGTGGACTAGCCCAGGTTGTCCCAGGGGCCCCATCCAGCTTGTCCCACACCGTGGAGGTGAACTACACCACGGGGGTGGTGAGGTGCACCCAGGAGCAGGATGGTTTTACCACCCCATGCCATGTTGTGAAACTATTGCTTCAGAAAATGCCTTCCAGAAACACCTCTCAGACACAGCTGCTTATCTCTTCCTAAATCCCAAATTCCTAAATTTTACTGTTTTTATTTTACATGAGGTTTGTGCCCACACTCTGCCCAAGGTGCACAGCCCTTTTGCAGCCCAGAGGCCCCAGACAGTGCTGGGGAAATCCAAAAGGCTGCACCTTTTGCACTGTTGGGTTCCCAGAAAAATAAGTCCCAGATTTTTAGCAGAGCACTCTGGATGACAATGCATCGTACCGTGAAGCCCTTCCAAAGAAACACAAGCTCACTGCTCCTTTCCAAGCAGACAGGAGTCCACAGTAAGCTCTTCAAAGCAGGTGCAAATGCTTTCTGCTTCCTCGTGGTAACAGATAAGAGTTAAACAATCTTAAAATTAAAAAATAATAAAATAAAATAAAATAAAATAAAATAAAATAAAATAAAATAAAATAAAATAAAATAATAAAGCTTCACCATTTTGCATTGAAACTTACAGGACCAGAGATTGTAGGGACAGGAAAGTTCAGGGCTCAGTCAAGGTGGCTCAGATGAAGTCTTTATCTGGTCATGTCTTGAAATCTTCCAAGGATGGAGATGGCCCGATCTCTGGGCAACCTTCTCTGCTGTACTCAGGGTGGAAATTTTTCTCCTCATGCCCACCAGGGACATCTCTTGTTCCAGCTTATGGCCTCCATACAGTTGAATAAAGGCTTCAGAATCCCAAAGGACAACTTCGACACCTACAGTATTGAAAAGAAAAACAAACAAACAAAAACCAAGAGAACATGGCTGATTTTTAGAGCAATACAGAAGTCTGTCATCTTGGACGCAAGGTGTTTTGAGGTTAGGGATGAGGTGAGCTGAGGAATGATGATGTTTCCAACAATAAAAAGGGAATTTTCCCCTCCTGGCACTGCAGCCAGGTCTGCAGACTTGCAAGGGTGGAAGGTTTCCAGAGGAGAACCAGAAACAGGCTGGCTCCTGTCGAGTCATGCCCCTCGGGCTAAGGAGGACCTAAATGTACACCTCCCGCTTCCTCCAGCGTGGTCTAACAACCACTTCTCAGGCAAAAAATGGGCAGGAGCTCAGCTCATCCCCCACCAGGACCTGCTGCTGCCAATCGAGGAGCTCCTGCAGGGCAATTTATTCCCAGCGTTAGGAGAGAGATAAATGAAAAGAAAAATTAAAACTTGCAGGGTCACACAATTTTACTAACTTGGAGGTTGAGCTATAGCAGGGATAGCTTTATTCTTCACCCCAGCCCTATCTCCACCTCTACCACCACCGTTTTGCCTCTTCCTGGATGCATTTTGTTCCCTTTAAAACAAGACCCCATTAGGTATGCTTGGCTGCCTTGCGCTTTTCTATTTTGGAGAAGATTTGGGAAGAGGGCTGCTGAGAACGTTTTTAAACAGATTATGTGATAACAGTCCCAGCAAATCTGCTGCATGGAGGAGGATCCAAATTTAGTTGCATCAGTCACTGCAGAGGACATTTTTGCAGGGCGGACATGGGACGGGGTCAGCCCAGGTTGGCTTCACCTTCAGACGGCTCCTGAGACACGCTTGCCTGGCTCCTGCAGCTGCAATTCCCTCCAGTTACCCATTTTTTATGATGCTGATTGAGAAATTGGCCGAGAGGCAATGAAATTGCTCTGCAGGTTGCCAAAACCCACATCCAACTATTTGGTGAATATAGAGCTTGTCACTGGCTCAGTCTCAACCTTGTGCTCCAGGAGGCTGAAGCCCCACAAATAGCAAAGCAACATCAAAAACATGTCCCCGTGGACATATCCATCCCCATGGAGATATCCATCCCTGTGGCTGCTCCTCAGGCTGGAAGAAGCCAAGGCATGTTGGGGTGGTTCAGCTGCTCCTCCCTGGGTGGGGATTGATGAGCATCCAGGGCCCAAAAAAAGCTGCTGTGGGTTGGGATGAGCAGCTGGAGGAGGGGAAACCCACGAGCAGTGATATTGGAGGTATGGCATCCATAGCAGAGGATTTTAGCTTGGCATTCCCAAGCTGATGAGCCCTGGCTGGAGGCCACCAGGAAGTCACTGCCTGTCCAGCCAGCCTGTGCACTGAAACCTGGTGACCTTCTAAAAGCCTCCCAAAATACCAACACATACGAGCTGGGACGACAAAACAAGGTCAGACGCCAAGGACTGAGCCCTACAATGCCTCTTTCATCCATGAGAAACCCAAACCGAGGGGAATCCAGAGCCACCAGATGCAAAATCATCTGCTGAATGACCCATGGGTCTTAACTGAATGAAATTAATGAGAAGCTGATGTCCCCAAAAGCTCAAACAGTATTTGTGAACAAGGGCTGAATTTTGGAAAAATAAGACAGCAGCAGCTGTGGTGGGTTTTACACCAGGCTCTGGCTCCTCGTAGGACACTCGCAAATACCAGGTGAATATTTGCTGGCCCACGCTTGTGCTTTCACGGGTGCATCCTGAGGAGGTGGGGGCAGAGGAGTTTTAATGCAGGGAACACCAGGACAAGGCAAAGCAGAGAAAGGGGCAGATCCTGATGCTAACAGTGACGCTGTGCCCCCCCAAAACCTCACAGCTCTTCTCCCCACCAAATACACTCAGGCATAGACCCGCTGCAGGCTCACATGTAGGGGCTTTGCTCCTGCAGTTTTGCTTGAAAATTGCCACTGCCCTTGGTGCGGGCTCTCGTGACCAGGAGGAAACCCGGTTTGGGGTGACTCAGCCCTGGCTGCATTGCCACAGACCTCTCAGCTCAGCGTTTCCCAAGCCCTGGGAAGCATCTTGGTTGGGCCTGGTGCAAAGCTGTTCCTTTGTAATTCCTTGGGCAAACACGTGCAACCTCAGCAGGGTGGTGAAAGGATTGAGCAAAGGGCTGATTTCTCTGGAACAAACCTTGCAGAGCAGCTTATTTAGAGCTGATTTAAAAAAAAAAAAAAAAAAAAAAAAAAAAGAGATAAAAAATATCTGTTGTCTTGCAGGGCACACAAACGTCTCCAGAACAAGTTTCCCGAGTTTATTTTTTTCCTGCTCACAGATAACCTTGCCCCCCACCACTCGTCCACACTGTGAATCAGTGAAGGAAATAGTGATAAAAACATATTTTTACCCCCTCAGCGTCACTGAAAGTGCTTGGGAAATCATTTCTGGTGGGGAGAACATCATGTGCTGTTCTTGTCGGGGCGCTGCCCCGTGCAGTGAGTGCCCCACAGGAAGGACTGGCTTCTCATTTGGAGTTAGATCCTTGCTAGGGGTTCATTATGTGGCAAAAGCAAATCCAAAAAGCATGGAGAGGAAGATTGCTGGCTTTGGTGCCAAAATACTCAAAGAATGTTTTTAGGCTCCTCCAGAGCCCTGCCACGGGTTGCCCAGAGTGGTGGTGGAGTCTCCTCCTTGGAGATTTTCAAATCCAACCTGGCTGCAACCTGCTGCAGGTGGCCCAGAGGTCCCTTCCCCACCCCAGATCTTCTGGGATTCAGTGAAAGGCAGGCAGCAAGAACCATGCCAGGCACCTAAAGCTGCAGAGAGCTTTGGGCAAGCCTGTTGGGAAACCCCACAAAGTCCCTGCCCCAACTGCTGGCCAGCATCTTCATCACTAGCTTAGCTGGAGGCTTCTGATTTCTTTTTTTTCTTTCTTCCTCCTGGATTTTATAGATTAAGGAAAGGCAGGAGGCCGGGCAGGCAAAATTGAATTACAGCAGTCAGAAGGAAACTGCAAACCTTAAATGATAGTGTGGTGAACGGGAAGCTTCATCCTAAAGGCTGGCCTGATAAAAGAGCCAGGATGTCGCCACCACCACCCACCCCGGATGAAAACACACACGGTGACTTATTTCTCCTTCATTTTCCCGTTTCCAGTTGCCCTGGAAACTTCCTCCTCGCGCTACTCAGGGGAGCAAAGCCCATCAGGAAAAAAACCCTGCGGCAAGGGCTCGGGGTGCCAGGGCTGCTCAGCAGCACCCGTCCCCGTGCCCCCTTGCCCCCTACCCACCCGTGGTGGCAGTGTCCTTGGGGTGGCATCGCCCACCTCAGCTGTGCACACAAAGGCTGCTCAGAGCCCTCCTCCTACACACAGGCTGTGCTGCAAGTCCCTGGCAATTAGCTGACGCAGAGGGAGCTGCGGGGCGGAATAACCTCGCGCCAGACCCCGGCTGCGCCAATTTGTCCGTGTCGCAATTAATTCCCCATCGGGCCGAGCTGGAGGTGGGCTGGGATAGGAGGAAACTGCACAGGGTGCCTTGATCTTCTGTGTGGACCTCCTGCGAGTCACAAAGAAAAAGGTAATTTAAAAAAAAAATCTCCAGACTTCACTTGCAATGGAGGCTTTGAGTACGGTGAGAAAAGCAGAGCCCTCCATTCCCAAGGATGCTGGAGGCACCTCCGGTGGGTTTTGATCCTTGTTTTCTGTTCCCTCTGGCCGTGACTGCCACCCCAGCACCCAAGTTTCTCCTCCTGGCTGTCCCCACGTTTAGGATGGCGTGCAGGGGCACAGACACTGCAACCACGACTGAGGTCCAAACCTTTCCAAACCTGCACCAACCCTGTCCAAACATCTCAAGCCTGCACCCCTCTCCTACTGGTGCAGTCTGGAGAGCGTGCTTTGAATGTATACTCTACCAAAAAAAAAGCAAAATGAGGTTTATTTTATATTATTTTATTTTATATTATTTTATATGTTTTTATAGTCATAGCTTCGCCTTACTAAACCCTTGCTCTCAAGAGCTTCACCTTTTCCAGTCACACTGCGTGCAGGTCTGAGCATTGCCCTTGGTGCTCCAAGCCATGCACAAGGATGTTATTTTTCTGGGTCACAAACCCACAAGGACGTTATTTCTCTGGGTCACAAGCCCACAAGAACAAAGACATTATTTCTCTGGGTCACAAGCCCAGCCATCCCACCCAGGGGATATTTTTTTAAGGCATGAGAGCCGGCGCAGAGGAAGGGTGCAGGCACCGGGCTCGCGGCTCCTCGCACCTCCCACGCCCGAAGCGCCAGGAAATACCGTGTGCACCAGGGCTCAGCTGCTCTCAGACATTTCCCCCACACACCCCCAGATATGTAAAGTATTTCTCATGCGTGTGTCTGCTTATATACTGCAGAAAAATGCTTACGCAGGCAGCAGAGGAAGTCACAGCTAGGAAATTGGAAGGGATGGAGCCAGGGACAGCATCAAGGGCCAGGCGCAAGCAAAGGAGGGAGCAATGCTGGAAATGTGCACAGATGGGGCCAGGGGTCACCCAAAGCCTGTTTTGTCCCACAGTGCCCTACGAGGCCAGGTTAGATGGGATGGTGGTGCTCCAGGAGGGAGGCACTGCTGATTCATCTACAACCTGTGGGACCATCAGAAAAGGACAAATCCCCACTTTCTCAGCTGGACCAAGCCCTCACTCCAGGAACCTTGTAAGGATTACCTACAGCAGGTGGTTTGTGCTTACATAAAGCTATCGATGGAGCACACTAGTGCACGCCTTTCCATATGCTTGGCTGCTCCTCCCTCATTGATTCTCGCCCAGGCAACCCAAAACCACTCCCAACACAGAGATAAATACCAAACAAACGTGCTTGCCAACAGGGTGGCACTCGGCTCCACCTCAAAATACCACTTTCCAGCATAGCCAGGCGCACAAACCACGCTCAGTATTTCTTTGCAATGCTCTGAGCACACACTGCAGCCACCGAGAGCTCAACGCCTCCTTCCCAGCAAGGGGGAATCCCATCCTAGTGCTCCCATTAAAGGCTCTTTCTATTTTGCACTGTATTTCTTTCCGTCGGAGGTATTTCATCCAGCTTTGCGGTCAAAGGTTCATCCTTTCACCCTTAGCAGGGATTTTCGATGCCAGGCAGAGGGAGCACAGAGCAGAAAACACCCTGTGTGGCTAAGTATACAAAATGACAGTATTATAAAACAGAAGCTTGCGTCCCACTAAGGTTTCCATTTGTAGAGCAGAGCGAGGGCTGTGTTATTTGGGGATGGGAAGGATGTTGCTAACACAACAGGGCAACAGAAACGCCGCAGCTACGGGACCTTCGCTTCGCAGGGCATCAGCTCAGCAGCTGCATCCCGGGAAACTGATACTTTGCACACCCCCAGCTGCCCTCCAGGCAGCGTTTGCAGTAGAAAGCCAACTGCATTTCGGCCTCAAAGCTTTGCACTGCCTGAAGAAGCGCCCCCCCCGAACCCCCAAACCTCTCTCTTCACCCCCCATCACACCCTGCAGCCCCTGCTCCAAGCAAGGTGCCCCCGAGCAGGGTGTTAAGGAGGTTAACACAGAGGCAGGTCAAGTAACAAACACCTAGTATTTATTAATAAATTAGTACACTGGAAGGCAATTTTTTCAGTTCATTCCCCTCTTCCCCCACTCCCACCCCTTCCCACAAGGCAGCACATGCCACCCTAGTATCATAATTTCTTCAAATTGAGCATATTACAGACTGTTCATTACGGGAGCATAATAGTTGCAAATATAATCAGACAGACTTTTTATAACGATGCAGCTTTTTTTTATTATTATTTTCCTCCCCCCCATCCCCTCCCCCCTTTTTCTTATTGATAAAAAGTGAAGTGTGATTTGAAGAGACTATTTTAAGGCCGGGTAGGATCTCGGGAGAACCTCCCCTTATCGGCCACGTCTGTATAAAAAACAAGAGACACGAGTGTAAAAGCGTAGCTCGGTAAGTCTTACACCACAAGGAGAGCAGAACCAGCAGCCTTCGCCTCCCCGGCTCCAGCACCGGCACCGCCGTGACCTGCTGTCCTCTTCAGCGGCCAGGCAGGATGCTCCTCGCTTGGGTTCCCTTCCACCACAGGCAAAGGACTGGTTTAGGACTGTTTTTTTTCTTAAATCAGTAAGGTCAGTGGAACCGAACCTTTCCATTCAACCGCTTCTGCTTTAGCTTATAGGAGCACAATGCATTATTGTCCAGGTGAAAACCATACAATAAATAACCGTGCTAGTAAAACCGCAGCGATGGGCGTGAGCTATACGATAGTACATGAAAACAGTCAGCCTTGGGGGGGGGGAAGCTTAAGATGCATTAAGAGAAGGTAACCAGCAACAACCAGCTTTGTGTGTTTCACCGTTCACCACTCTGAGGCAGAAGGGAGGTAGCAGGAGACGTCGTTCAGAGGAACAGCTTTGAGAGAATTGAACCAGGCTACAGAGCAACCCCAAGGCTCAACGCCTAAGTGACACCGGCTTCGTGGTCTTTTAGTTCATTAACTGTGTTTTAAAGTGCATCGACTGATTTGATTGGAATGAGAACAAGAAAAAAAATACAGAGACAGACTCCGAAGGGGGCAGAGGGTGCAAAGACTTTAACTGAGCGACAGAGTTAAGGTGGAGAGGCACGATGCTGGCAAGTTGCCCCCCTCCAGAAACCAAGGACACCTCAAGGAAATACTGGCCATGTATTCTACAGCAAAACCCGCCTGCGCGTTGTCTGTCGTCTTAACAAGTGCCAAGCTAGTTCTAGCAGATATTCAGAGAGTGCATGGTGACCAGTGCCTACAGTAAATCGGGAAGGTGGCTATAGACGGAGTCCAGGAGGGTTTGGCTGGCTTCTTGGCTCTTGACGCCGGCGATCTCAAATAGCCTGTCCAGCTTGTCCTCTGCCTGCGGGATCTCCTCTATCACGTGGAGCTCCTCGGGGTTGAGGATGTGCAGCATGTCGTCGAAGATGGGCTGCAGGTCGCAAGGGTCCAAGCGCACCTGGCGCAAGACTGTGTCCTTCTTTTCTGCAGGAGGAAGGAGCAGGTGGTTAAGAAACGCCCCCAAGAAATCTCCACTCGGGTTTCTCCAAGGAGAAAAGATCCTTGCAGACCCGGCCCATCCCCTGCTGCCCTCTTGGGGGAAAAAAGGGTTGAAGAAGGTGGCATTATGCATGGATGAAGGGAGAAGACGGAGGAAATTCGAGCTGCAGAAACGCTGCAGAGGCACCTAATGCAGGATCCTGCTCGATCAAATACAGCAGTTATAAATACTGAATGGCCAGCACTGAGAAGCGAATGTGGAAGGGAGCCAGAAAAGCTGAATTCTGCTATTTTGAGTTGTTTTCACTGGGTCAGCTTCATTTCTGCACCCGAGTATAAATTTGTGAGTTTGCCTGAGCTCGGTGCTTCACCTTTGCGAGAAGTTAAAGACGACTAAATGCAGTAAATTAAATGCAGTAAATTAAACCCCCTCAAAAAGCAGTGGGTGACTAACGGTGATTTACATCTCAAGTCGCACGCCGCAGCAAGCGGGACCAAGGGTGAGAGAAGAACAGGAAAAAATATTTTTTTCATCTCATGCACTAACCCACCCCAAGGACCAAAAGCCTCAACAGACGCCCAAGGATGCTACACCTCTGACAGCACTACAAAGGGGTTAAAAACTTTTAAAGGAGTTTTCCTTCCCCGATCTTTGCTAACAGGATATACCTGGTCTTGAATTGGCATGTGATGAAGATATTCTGGAAATCCCGTTCTTTAGTGACAATGCATCCCCATGCTGATGGTGGGGAACATGCCGTGGTCACCCTTTGGGTATCACACATGGCACTTTGGTCCTCCTGCTACCCTCCCACATCCCCAGGAGGGCTTTGGTACCTTTGGTAATAAAGGAGCCCGTCCGGCTGAGCGCAGAGGAGCCGCTGGAGGTGGAGTCGCACCGCAGGAGGGGCTCCGACTCGTCGACGAAGAAGCATTTCTTCTCCGAAGGAGAGGGCTCCACGGTGAGGACAGCAGCCTCGGGGGGTTTCGGGCTGGGGCTGGGCGCAGGGCTGAGAGGGCTGGGGTTCACCGGCAGCGCCAGCTTGTCACCTTCCAGCTTCAAGGGAAAGGGAATGGGGAAAAAAAAAAAAAAAAAAAAAAAATGAGCCATGAGGATGCTAGGTGATGAGCTTGTCCAAACAACCACAGCACCAGGGTGGCACACACAAAAAGCCTTCCCAGGAATTTACTTGCTTTAGCTTGCTTTTCCTTTGCACACTCAAGAAAAGGTGTGTGCAACGCCCAAAGTACAGCTCTTGGGGGATAAGTGCCATGATGCCCAAACAGGTAATCCAACCCCATCCCCCCAAAAAAAAAACTATTCCACAGCTCTCATTTCCTAAGAACAAGGCATAGCACTTCCAACCAAGAGCTGCTACACCCCTCGTTGAGGTCCATGAACCATGTACGCTTGGCCAGGGTAGCAATGCTGAACTGCTTCTGGTGGCCTCAGATGCCAGTTCCTCACGTATCGCTGGGATTTCAGCTTCTGGGGACACAATGTTCCCGATTTACACCTGCCCTGCCTTCCAGTGGGGATGCTGAGCCACATTCCAAGTTAATTATTTGTATGCCCCGTCTGGCCCCTGCTCCCGTGAGCACCCCATTAACATGTTATGGAGAAATCCATCCCCACCTGACTTGGGGTCAGAAAGGACAAGCATGGCCTCGTGTTGACCACGCCATCACCTTAGCACCTTTACTTTTGCCCTGTGACCCTGAAGCAAGCCAGCAGCCTGTGTTTGGCTCTCTTTGACATGGAGAGCCCAAAGCGCCACGTGGACCTGCAGAGATGCAACCCTCCAACTCAGCCCATGCCTCGCATCCCTCTTCCCGTTCTTCAGCAGCCAACATTTGATGCCCTCAGCATCTCGACGTCCCCTTGGGGTGGGGAGCCTCAAGCAGAGCATTTTTGGTTTCCACTCCCACAGGATGGAGAGCTTCAGGGCTGTGTCCCCACATCCCTGCCCAGCAGCTCCGCCCCTGCTGCTCTGAGGACCACAGGTTATTTAACATCATCCCAGACCGTGTCCTTGCTCAACACACCAAAGAGCAGAATTCTCCTCCAGCAGAGGCCAGACCTGGCCATTCCTCCCTGTATCCCTTCACATGCTGCCCAGAGATTAAGAAAAAACACACAAAATTTGGAGGAAAGGCAGGGCGCTGCAGAGCCACCTCTGTGCTGGGGAGGGACAGATCCAGCAGCAAAGCGCCTGCACGTTCCTCATCTGTGTCGAGGAATTCACCACCCACAAATCACATGTCCACCGAGACGCCTGTTAGCTCACATCAAATTAACATTTCAGTCTGTTTGTGGAGGAATAAGAAGGGTTGTGTGTGTGGATGTTTTCTTTTTTTCTTTCTTTCCCCTTTTCCCCCCATTGAAAATAAACAGGGAGGAATTGTTCTGGCTCAGCGCGTTACGCAATAGGCGTGTTATAAATAAAAGTCAGCTTTAATTTTTAATTAAAAGAGACTGCATTCTGCTCTCAGACTCCCTCCCCGAAGCAGCGCGCTGACGAGCTGCAGCCCGCTGCCACCAGCGGGGGAGAAGCAGCGCCTGGCTGCCCTCCAAGTGCGGTGCGCTCCCGTTTCCCCTATAAATCCAAACAGGGTTCATTTCTCCCTTCTACAACCCCATCTAGCACCCAGCCCTGATTTCCAAACCATACCCGGCTGCCCAGGACCCCTGAAATGGAAGGCATGGAGAAACCACCCGCCCCAGCCCTGCCTTCCCAGCAGAGGGGAAAACACTTCCCAGAAGCGTGTGAGTTATTTGGAGTTTAATTAAACAGCTGCTAAAGCATGCTAGAAAAAAAAATCACCCGGGGTTATTTGACTGTAGGCGTTCTCGGATCCTGTACCCTTGCAAATAGCTGAGCGTTCGTCAGCTTATTAGGCAAAGCAAACAGGATGCTCGGATGAGCGTTAATATTTAAACCGCGGGAGGAAAGCAAGTGGGAATGAGGGCTTTGAAAGGGCAGGGAAAGTAAAAGGTTGCTCTGAGGTGAAGCCTGTGGAATAGGTGTAAAAACACCATTCATAGCCTGTGACTCATCTGCTTGAAACCAGCGCCGCAATTCCTATTTCAAGCGAAACCACAGCAGCCGTGCCCCTGCGGGGGCTGGAAAAAAAAAATTAAAAAACCCTCTGCAGTGCTTTTGCCCTTCCAGAGCAAATGTATTTCTCACCTTTCCATCATCGTTAGAGCAGTCCTGCATTTGCCACTGAGGCTGCATTTGCACCTGCACAGACAGACAGACAGAGCCGTTAGATGCATGGTCCCGCGAGGCGTGGTGAGAAGCTGATGGCTTTTAGCAAAAAACCAAGCCCGGCTTTGACGCATCAGCAACCTCCTGCAACCAAGCGCAGGTCCATCCTGCCGGGATGCTGAGCCATTTTTTTTTTTTGAGCACTGCAGCAAAAAGTTTGCAATGGCAAAAAAAAAAAAAAGTCCTGAAGGCTCCTGTATGCTCAGAGCTCTTTAGGATGCGGCTCAAACATGCTGCAGCATCCCCTTGGATCTTGAACTGGCTGGGAGGATGCTCTATGCAGGGGAGGATTTCTGCAGGCTGTTCCCAAATGCCTTTTGGGGAGGGAGGAGGAGGACAGAAGCAGAAGGAAGGTGTAAGCCTGGCCTTGCTTTCATTTTATGTAACATTTATGGAACTGCCCGGTGCTGGCACTGCGATCCTGCTATTCCTGGCGGCTCTGCTTGAACTGCTTGGTCCCATTTTTTGGCTATAAAATGTTTGCCTTCATTTTACTGTACCGCAATAAAAGATCAGCTACGACAAACAAACTGCAACCGCTGCTATTTTTATTTTAAAAATCAAATCAAAATCCCCCTGAGCTGGTACCTCCTAGCGAGGCAGCAACCAGCCAGTTATGAAAGCCCTGGGGACACAAAAAGCAGCCCAGACCCCAAACCACCCAGCCTGAGCACCGGCAGGTCTCAAGCTGGGACTGAATCAGCTCAAAACAACCCTTGCAAGCTGGTTATCAAGCTGCTGATCCGATCTTTAGAAGAAATGCTGAGGAGGAGGAATGCATTTGTGTTTGCTCACTCCAGGCAGCTCCTCCAGGGCTTGCCATTGCTGTCTCTGAGTGGCACTGGTCTCAGGAGCTCGGCAGCCTCAACTGTGGGAGGACCGAGCCTCAAACGCTGCCGGGAGCCGGGAAATGCTCCTTCTCGGCCAAACCCCAAGCCCCAAAAAGCCACGTTTGGGGTTGGGTCAGCCCGGCTCTGGGCACGCAGCCCACAGCAGCTGCCGCCTTTGTTGGGGTCAGGTCGGGTTTTTCCTGCCCGATGCAAACACGGATGAAACAGCCGCTGCTTTTAGAAAACAAGCATAACTCCCAAGGAGGGGAAACCTCCTCAGAGGGAGACGGTGGGGTGATCGGGTCAGGTGGCCACGTGTCATCCCGGAGGGGATAAATTTAGAGTTGAGGTCACGGCTTCCCGGCTTGCCAGCCGACAGACGACACCGGGCAGACACTAGGCCCGGGCCACAGGCCTCGCTGCGGCGCTTGTGGAGAAGACAGGAGGAGAAATACCAGTCTGCAGGAGCCCTTAAACCTAAACACTACAGGACACCCTCAGGAGACCACCATTTGGATTAAGAGCTGGATAAAGAGCTTCTAAACTCAACTATAGGCCAAAGAAGTCACTGTCTCCTTTGTGTTTTTCTGTGATCCCACCATCTTCCCGTTTCTCCTCACACTCCTGAGCCCAACACACTGCAAACCAACAGGAGATGGGGCTACAAAAGCCATGAAACCTCAAATACAGCTGCATCTACTATGAAGTTATATTTGTGCTTATCTCCAGTTCTCCAGCCTGGTTCAAACCCAGCCTCGGTTCACTGAGAACTGACCCATGCTTTACAGCAAACCAGCCAAAAACCGGCGATGCCCAGTCCTGCCACCACTGCGAACCCAACCAGCCCTACTCCTGGCTCCTGGCCACTTCATACTGCAGCTTCGTGCCAACACACAGTCAAATTACTGGCCCCTGCCCAGTTCTGCTTTGACAAAAGAGGAAACGAAGCAAATCCACAGGAGCCTGAAACCGCCTGAAGCTGGGGCTGGATGCAAACATTGTTGCGCCAGCCTTCTGACCCCAAGGTTTTGGCCTGCAAAAGAGGAAGAAAAGGCCCCCAAAAGTGCTGCCACTGCCTCACCCAAGGCTTTCACATCCTTCTTCTGCCCAGCAACCCCAAAAACTGCACGGCTTAACTTCGCACAGTGCCAGCACCAGGCTTTTCCTCTGCCATATGTGCTGATTCACAGGATTATCTGCAATGGACCTAAATCTCACTGAGCTCAGGGCTGCAGTCTTCCTCTCTGTTTTCAAGTCCCCCCCAGGTCTCCCCTATTAGCTTTTTTTTTTTTTTTTTTTTTTGCTGCTGAATGCCCCAAGCAAGGCTGCCTGCTTCCCTTCATCAGCTCCCCAAAAGATCTGGGGAGCCAGCAAAGCCACAAATGCAAAATGCAAAGAGCTTGGAGCCATGCTCATGGTAGCAAACACAGCATCACTTATGGTCACCACTCAGGATTCACCTGAAAATGCTCTTATTCCCCAAAATCCTGCTCAGCATCCGTGCCACATTGAACTTTTCCACTTCTAACCCCCAAACCGCAATCTGCAGGGGCCGCAGTGAATTCTCCCTCTTCCCTGCCCTTCGCCTTCTTTTTTCTGCTGCTGTCTGCATCACTAACCTGGGGTGTGCCTGGGCTCGCACGCTGCCCTCACAGCCACCCGTCTGCACCAGCAAGCATGCCTGGAAGGGTAGAGATTTTGCAAAGCCTTCCCTACGAGTTGGAAAAAGAAAGCAGTTGTCGCCAGCACTGAACGGGAGCCGTGCGAGCTCAACATGCCCCAAACACCTTCCCGCAGCCACCGTGCTCTTCCTTATTTTCTAGATCAGCGACTGCTGCAAAAACTTGTGAAGTGATTCAGGGGGCTAATCCAGTTTTAACCTAAATTCATGCAGCGTGGTGTAAAACCAGTATAATCTTTTGTTGCTAAAAAAGCTGTCAAGCGTTCAGTGGAGCTCTTCTTTACGCAAAGGAAAGTCTTGATGCCATATACCACAATGCTCCAGAGGCTAGCATTAATTCCCTTTTCCTACGTTATCAGCAGTTGTAAATATTTATATTTTGGAGCCCCAGAGGCTCTTGTGGGCATGGGGCACTATGAGAGAGCAGCTCTGCTTCTGTAGGTTGCATAGGCTGAAGATGGAAGCTGGATACAGGATCTGGAACAAGGATGCAATGGAGAATGGGATGGCGAAGGGAAGCTGGATTTAGGGTACTGATTTGCTCTCTGAGAGCTATGTCATTTTAAAAAAATCTCCCACTTTTTCTGTAGGGAAGGGGGATTTCCAAGCATTTCCCCATACCGGCACGTGCTTGCTGCTCACTCCTGTGTGCGCGCTGCTGGCACTGCATCGCCCCATTAGCTGCTGTGTGCATTTATTTGCGTTGCTTATGGGAGCCCTCGCTCCCTCCACAACATAGAAAGCTCTTTTTATTTTATTTTTATTTTTATTTTTTTTTGGCAAAACTGCTCCTGCATGGCTTGTTGCTGGAGGGATGTAACGCAGAACTGACTTCTGCCACAACTCCTTCGGATCAAACCAGTTGGGTGCAGAGAGAAACTGCCTCAACCCGGGCTGCGTTTGGACAGACAACTTGTCGAGAGCCAAACAGATTAGCGCTAATTAAAGGCTTTCATACCAGAGCAATTAAAAACAAACCCAAACAAAACCTCAGTGTCTGCTCCCAGTGTTTAGCAACAGGCTGCCCCAGCCAGGACTGCTGCAATGCAGCTCAGCTGTGGGCTTGAGGCTCTAGGCCTTGGGGCTCCCTTGCACAAGATGCTTCCCACAGCTTTCTGCCTCTCTCCCTGCGTCCCACGGGGATGGAACAGCCCCTGGGGCTTTCAGCATGCCCAACCTGCAGAATCTGACTCAAGGAAACAGGTTACAGCAGGTAATACCTTGCAGGATCCATGCCCTGGGGCACTGCTAGGCTTCAGCATCCCATGCCCTGCTGCAGCACAACCACCAGCCTTCTGGAACAGCCACAGGTATGGTTGATCACTACAGACTCATCCAAAAAAACCCAAAGGATAGATGGGGGAAGAGAAAGTGCCAGCTTGGGTGAATTTGTTAAAACAGGCAGGAAAAAAAAATAACCCCACTTTCTTTATAGGCTCTACAGGCAGAGTGGAGAACGTGTTTGTTTTCCTTTCAGCAAGAAGCTGAAGGTTTTGTTTCTACTGAGATTCTTTAAAAAAGGAAATCAAGCACTTAAAGTATCTCAAACACACTCAAATCCTAACAGAGAAAGCTATGAGCTGCTCACCAAAACACTCCCGAGAGGCCGTGCAGCATCTCCACGTGGTGAGCATCAATTCCCCAACACCTTCTACCTGCTCAGTCACTGCAGCAATTCTGTGGTGTTTCCTCCTCGGATGCTGATTATTTTTTCAGCCCAAGTTTCCAAGCACTTTGCCCAACAGGCACAAGATCCATGAAGCTTGCATGCAACTATCTACAAGATTGGGGTTTGCTTATTCTCTGAAACATCTGCTCACTAGATTTTCAGATGAACAGGCACACATCTAAGCAAGTTCCACAGTCATCAGAAGTCCAGGGTCTCAGTGGGTGACCCTATGAAGCCAGTTCCCAAAGTTACCACCCTCTTTCTTAATTTCTTTTTTGTTGTTTGAGAACAAGTACCTGATAATCCTGGCTGAAACAGAGCAATGTTCAAGAGCATTGAACGCTGCACAATCTAGGTCTGTTAATTAGATATTGTGCTGACAAACCAACCCCAGGTTTTATCTGATGTCCTAGCCCAGCACTTTACTGTAACACTCAAAACAGTAACCAGGAGAACAGAGTTTACTACCTGCTCGAGGAGACCAAAAGGACAACGTGTCCTCCTGGCACATTGCACAGGCTGGAAACTTTATCCACATGTACCACAGACTTGTAAGACAACAAGTTGTGTTGTGTTTTTTTTTTTCTTTTTTTTTTTTTTTCCCTCTGCCTGATTTCCTAACTATAATTTTGTCTCAAGCTTTCACTTTTATGTAAAAAACAAGCAAAAAAGCCCACCAAAAATCTTGGAGCACGGTAGGAAACGGAGAGTGCAACATACTGGAGTAAGAAGGAATAAAACAAGTTATGAAGCACTTTGCTGATGAACTCAACACAAGCCAAGGACTTCCACTAATGCATAGAAACTGGTATCACGCTGTGGTTCCGAGGCCAAGACATTCAGAACATAGCTGTGCTACACAAAGTCACATAGGGTACGGAAAGGAACTAGAGTCCTGCTCAGAGGGGGCACCTGGGGATGGCCCTGCCCTGGCAAGAGGATTTAGGAACCCCCTACCCCACAACCTTTGCTATGCACAACCATGCCTTGCCAGGTCCCCACAAGCTGCACGCAGAAGTTTGTAGGAGGCCACCTACTTCCCTTTGGGTAGAAATCACTCCCACGACCAGCGGGAGGTGTTCCATGAACTGGTTTGGGGGAAAGAGCCCTGAAGTGACCTCCCCACCTCCATCTATGTATCATCCCATGGGCTTCCACGTTCAGAAGCAGCCCAATCCACCACCTTCAGGAACTTCTCCAGAAGACCACTGAATTACAGCCAAAAAAAACCACCAAAAAACAACAGACACCAACAGCTAGGGCAGGAGGTAGCCAAAATAGCCTGGAAAGATCACCAATGTTGGTTTCTGATCTGCTCTCCCAAAAAGACAGACCCAGCCAAGACGCTGCTGCTACAGGATATTCTACATGCATTATTTATTCTCCAAAATTATGGGAAAGGCTGTTTTAATGCCAGAGCTGCTGCAGAAAGGCAACAGTTCTGGAAGAGAGCACATGTGGACCCTTCAACCTCTGCAGAGGATATGGCTGTCCCCATGACACCACTCACCACCACAGAGGAAGCAACCCTGTGCTCCACAGTGGCAACATTCAGAGCTTGAGGATGCTTAGCTCTTCCCATAAAGTCCTGAGGATTCAGTAATGGCCTTTATGAGTGAGTCTAAAGGGGGATGCTGCTTCCCCAGCACAAGGACTCAAGTACCAGGTCCTCCTGGTGACCTTCAAAGATACACCCAAACCACCTCCTGGTGACCTTCAAAGACACACACAAACCACAATGCATGCGACTCTAAAGCTGGCCAAAATTTAGAAAAAGCTTGCTCAAAAGCTTGACAAAGCTCTGCTGAAAAGCAGCACACAGCTTAAACATAAGCCCTTGAGGAGCTCCAAGGAGAAACAGAGGTCCAGCTACTTGGCTTTCAGCTAAGCTAGAGACCACAGCTGAGTCCCAAGCACCCACCATGGCAAATCAAGGCACGCAATGCATAGGAGAAGCCAGCGCAAAGCCCAGCCTGGCATTACCGACGTGGTGTCCTCCATCAAGCCTCTGATCTTCTCCACCACGTCGTTGCGGCGGTGCTGGCGGAGGGCGCTGATGAGCTGGGCCAGGCTGGCCTCGGGCCCGCGGATGGTCCAGTGCTGCAAGGCGGCGTAGGCGCGCTCGTGGTCGGCCGCGTAGCCGTTGGAGAAGGCGGCCACCTCGCGCTCGCTGGCGTTGCAAAGGAACTGGTAGATGTCCTTCCACTGGCTCCCCACCTGGGCTGCCACCAGCTTCAGGATGTCAATGCCTGTGGGGTACAAAAGCCACAGGTGAGACACGGGGGGCTGGGAGGCTCAGAGACTCACAACGTTGCACACCTAAGCTATAGAAAAGGTTTTCCCACCTCAATCCTAAACAGGCATACTTTTATTTTTGTTTAATAATAATTTAAAAAATCCTCGTTTAAAATAATAAATTATTATTTTTTAAAAAATAGTATTATTTTAAGACCTTGGCAAGAGGGAACAGCTTATGAGCCTGGGGTGCAAGGAGCTTTTCAGACAAGCAGTACCCATAACATGTTCAAACACACTTCATAGAATCACCAACTCATAGAATCATCAAATCACAGAATCAATAAGGTTGGAAAAGACCTCCAAGAGCACCTGGTCCAACCATACCACTACCACCAATGTCGCCCACCAAATCATGCCCCTGAGCACCACGTCCAACCTTTCCTTGAACACCCCCAGGGATGGTGACTCCACCACCTCCCTGGGCAGCCTGTTCTAAGGCCTGACCACCCTCTCCATGAAGAAATTCTTCCTGTACCTCCCCTGGTACAACCTGAGGCCATTTCCTCCCATCCTATCACTTGTCACCTGAGAAAGGAGACCAACACCTTCCTTGCTGCAGCCTCCTCAGGTAGCTGTAGAGAGCCATGAGGTCTCCTCTCAGCCTCTTCCCCAGACTAAACCCCAATACCCTCAGTCGCTCCTCGTAACTCTTGTTTTTCTACTCCCTTTGAAGAGTAAGAAGATTAGGATTTTCCCCAGAAAAGCTCTTGAGACGCATCAGTTCAAGAAGGGGAGAATTTCCTCCCTTTAGCTTCAGGAACAACACAAACGACACTCCTTGCCTCGGCGGTCAGGCAATACAGCTTCAAACAAAGCCCTTCCTCTGCCCTAAGAGCTCACACGGTCTGCTTTCATCCAGCTGAACACCACCTTGTTCAGAACAGCCCCGCAAAGGGGCAGCTTCGAAGATCTACAAGAAGAAACTCACTTTTTCCACAAAGTTACCACACCTCGGGAACCCCCGGAGCCAGCGCTCCTCCACGGCTACGCACACCACTTCCCCTTCCAGCTGCAGCCACAACGTCTCTGTCAGCAGCAACAGCTGCCTAGGGGAATACTAGAAGCTAGAGCTTCTAGGGGGAAGCTAGAACCAGGGTCTTTCCTGCTGGAGTAAAATTTAGCAATTTTTAAAGCACTTTAGCCCCAAATCTCCAAAGTGCACCCCAAGGTCTCAGCCCTGATATAGCTGAATATGTATTATATGGCTAAATATACATTATATAGCCTGATACAGATATTTTTGACCAACCCCCCCCTTCTCTCTGTTAAAGCAGGCTTATCAACACCTGCCATATCAAGACACCAGTTGTTACTTTCGAGCTAGATGAGCATGTGGAATTTTCCAGCAGCCACCACCCTGCTGCGCTCAGAGTATCCAAAACCAGCATTCGACCCCCTCTGCAGCAAAAACCCCAAAAGCCAGACTTTTACAAGTCTCTGCCCTCCTCCCACCACAATCCCGATCCCTTCCTTCCCCAGATTTAAGAGAGCGACCTGGTGATGGGCTGGGGGCTGCAGCCCTGACTCCGTTTCTCCTCTTCCCCCCCCCCCCCCGGCAGGGTTTGCCCCAGATTGCTGCTGGAAGGTGGTTTCCAAAAATACGCGTGCAATTTTTTCGTCGTAGCTGTGTGACTGCTGGGCTTTCTCCTCACACAAAACCTCAGCCCACCAGCCCAGCTGGGGTAGGTTTGGTGGAGAGGGAAGGAAAAAATAATAGAAAAAAATAGGGGGAAAGGGGAGAAAGCCTTCCTTGTTATTCAAAATAATCTCAAGACAAAAGCAATGTTCCCCAGCATTAAAGAACAAAAAAACGGCTGCCAACGCACTATTGTGCTTTATGATGGGGCTAATTATCCAAGGCACATAAAAAAATGTTATTACCCATAAAATCTCAGCATGTGGCCACCAGCAGCCGTAGCAGGCGTTTGGTCTGGTGTTGTTGCGTGAGCGGCTGCGGGAGGCAAGGAGCCGTCCGCCCTCTGTTCAAGTCAACACAGGTCACCTGCGTGCTTCCCAGAAAATCCCAAATTCCTCACCCTCGATGCCTGTGCATGCCTGCAAGCCTTCTGTATGGCACAATAGCCGCACGCACCCCCAGTGGTGCCAGCAACCAAGCCCTGTGCCTTCAGGCATTATGGAGCGGGGCTGGGAAGCAGCGCGAAAGCAAAGTGGGGTTTGGGGCTGAATCTTTTAAAGCAGCAAACCCAAGAGCTTCTGGGATAAAAGCAGCAAGGCAACTCAATTTCGCCAGTGAACCCAACGGAAAAAAGGAGTTTAGCTGGAACATGAGGGTAGGGAAAGGTCTGCAAAACCTGTGCACCAGGATAGAGGTGGCAATGCAAAAAGGGACGAGCAGGGCTGGTGCTGCTCATGTAGGGTCCCTGTGGCACACTGCCCGACGGTAGGCAGCATTAAAATGCAATTGCTGTTTTACAACCCGTGCAGTGCACCGAGACTTCCCAGGAAAGGAAAGAACCCCGTATCAACTGCTCCCACCTACGCACTCAGCGCTGATAAATCCCAGCCTTTACAGCCACTGCGGCGGGGAGGAAAGTTTTCAGCCAGCCGAAACTTGATTTGCACTGGTTTTACACGGCATCTTGTCCGGATGTTCCCCAACGAGATTTACAGCACCAAGCATAAACGCACCTCCTGACATTTTCCAGTTTGGTGTATTTAATCTCCCAGTTCAATAAAGTGGCCCCACAAACATGTTTGTATCTCCTGGCAGTGATATCCCAGGGCACCAGAACGCACTGCGCAGCGGAGAACCTAATGGCGTGTAATAATCTTTAGAGAACAAATGTTCCATTAAAAATGAATTTGGAAATTTCTACCTTAATACTATAAGAACCTTAAACTCATTTTCTTGCAACTATTAAATGAATTTAAGCCCCATATGCTCGCTACATCCACTACAATATTGTGCAAACAAAACCCCGAAGAGATATGGAAGAGACAGACTTCAGCACAGATTTGGCTCGAGTCAGTTAGAAAGCCATTTACTCCCTCTGTTATGAAAAATAAGATTACACCCAGTACATGACAAGTTGCTGCTGCATGCTGCCAACTATTACTGCTCCAGCCATTTACAGTAACTTAATTCAGTTGTTCAAAACTAAAATAAAATGTTAATGCTTCTAATAAGCTTACAGTCCTATTACTTCCATATTTCCAGGACCCTTATGGAGTCACTCCTTGGAGCACTAATAGGGCCAGAGCTTCCCAATGGGATAGGATGGGATGGTACCCACCTGGATGCAACATGTGTTTCTCATTTCACCTGCATGAAATCTGTGCTCTCCTGTCCTACCAGCAGCATGGCACAAGAAACCTCAGATCCTCCCCACCTGCCGACCACGTTCATCCACGTGCTGAAGCTGGAGGCAGTCATTGAAGCCCTTCAGAGCTGAGTAATCCCACGTAAAATGGTTGAGCTTAGAAGGAGCAGAGCTTTAACCCATCCATTTCATACTCCCCATGGTCACAACCACATGGACATGATATAGAGCTGTTCTGAGCTCGTGGATAATGGAGAACAGCCTGAGGAGCCCTCCCTCCTGCAGGAGGCCCTGTGGTCGCATCTCAGGAGGCTTGCGGCCAGGATATCGATGCACGTCCTGTTCACCCATCCAAACATCATGGTGAGCTTCTCCGTGGAAACACCCAGTATTTTAATGCCAAAACCACCCTGACTTGCTACCTGAGGCAAAGCTTTTCAAAGAAAGCCAACCTTACTAGTTATTTTTTAACATTAAGACAAAAGCAGATTTGCTGTAGACATTAATGAATTATGTTTAAACACAGTGTTTAATTCATCTGCCAGGAAACCGCATGGGTATTGCTCCCTAGAAGAGAGCTGCAGTGCAGAAGTAAAGGATCCTGGCAAAGGGATGGCTGATCTGAAGTGCCTTTGGGGTTGCCTCAAGTGTGCTGACACAGGATGGCACCTCTGTGAGCCCAAAGGAAATGTCGGGGTGCGGATAGAATGGTCGTGGCTTGACCATAGCCACCAGGCACCCAGCACGACAGCCTGGAGCAAGACCCAGAGACAGCTCAGACCTGCCCAGGGGCTCACTTGTTCGCTGCCAGGTCTATTTGTGCAGATCCAGCCTAGCAGGATATGGCCCACAGCCGAGCTCAGCAAGTGTACAGGTAAACACCATGCCCGAGGGTGTGCATACGCATGCAGGAACTGCTGTGGCAGCTCCGCATCCTGCCTCCAGCTCATCTCCACCCAATCTTTCACACAAATGAAAAAAATAAATATAAATAAGATATACCAAAAAACACACGTAAAACAAACAAATATATATATATACACATAAATATAAACAGGTTGCCCAGAGAAGCGGTGGATGCCCCATCCCTGGAGGTGTTCAAGGCCAGGTTGGATGGGGCACTGGGTGACCTGATCTAGTGGGTGGTGTCCCCATCCATGGCAGGGGGTTGGAACTGGATGGCCTTTAAGGTCCCTTCCAGCCCAAGCTATTCTATAATTCTGTGATAAATGCTGTTTCGCCCACGACCTGACTTTCAGTTGCTTATTTTGAATCAGATTCAGCGTTTTTCCCCCCTGCATTTCCATCTCCTCTGCACATCTCATGCCTCTCTGTGGTTCACAGTTCAGCTGCTGCCTTTCATAAAAGCCACCAAGATAGCCAAAAAAGCACACGGAACTTTCATATGCTTTCATAGCCCTCTTGAGCTTGTATCGGACAAATCTCCCTCATCTTCTGTAGCGCAGCTGTTTCCAGGTTGGCAACAAACCCAGTTCTTCCATGACTGTTCAATCTCAGACCATGCAAGAAGCCTTCAAGAGACCACTGTCCTGCCATCGCTGGCTGACATCTGCCAACAAATTCAATTGGAGTTGAAGGGGTACCCTGCCAGAAGGCCGCACCCATCTACCCAAGAGCACACGGAGAAGTCTAACCACAACCTAACCACAGTGAAACTTCGGTTCCTTCCCCCTCCCCACCCTCTCATGAGCAAAAAGCTGCCATCATTTTCATTTTCAGAGCTCAAGGCAAGTGTGATTTGGTATTCTTCAGGAGAGCTTTGGCTGGGAAACTGCTGCCTTTAAGGGAAAATCTCATGCTCAGGTCTACGGAGCCCTCCTAAGCCCTTCTGATGTCCCTCTAATAACGAAGGAGAAGGGGGTTAACGCATCAGCTGTGTTCGTTAAATGAATAGGGAGGGAAGCCGAGGAGATCCTCCACCACCTACAGCACGTGGTCTTACCTAGAGAGATGCCTGTGGTCCTCAGGCCAGCTTCATTTATTTGGATTTTGGGAGAGACTGAGCTCCATGAGCAGGGACCGAGCCAACCAGTGGGCAGTGCAGCTCTGATATTAATGGCCCTACCCACCCAACAAGCAGGCTAACAGCTTGATTATTAACAAAACCCAGCCCTCCTGTAAGGAAACCTTTGAAAAAAATCATCTCTTCTCTACCAGAAAGGTGACAGTGGCAAGAAAAAGAAAGCCCTGCATGGCAAGGGTTGCCCTTGTACCACCTTCTCCTTCTCCACTCGCCATTTTTTGAGCACATGGTGGCACATCGAGTGATGAATCCTGTGTCAGGCTGACAGATTTTGACATTTGCACATATCTCAAGGATGGAGGAGCATCACGGGCGGGCAGCAGAGCCAAAACGTGCGCGAGCCAGGCAGGAGAACGGCTCTGATGCAGCCCAATGCTTAGATAAAAGCTTTGCATCGCTGCTAGCCCAGCTCTGCTCCTGAGCTCATCCCACCTACCTCCTTCAAATATCTTCCTGACTCATGCGGAACACAGCCCCAGCAGCCTATTTTTACCTCCAAAAAGACGCCGAGAGCCTGCGAGTCAGCCAGGAGGCAGCACATCCAAATCCCAGCTGTCCACAGCTTGGGCTTGAAATCCCCAGACTCGGATTGATGCAAAGACCTTCCCCAAAATAAGGAATTTTCACCACCCTCCCCAAAACAGGGGGAGTTACTGGAAGATCAATCTTCTTACCACAAATCCCAATCCTAAATAAGTTTCGGAAAACTTGCATGTGAACAAGACATGCGGAAAGGACACTTTTATGAGGACTTCTGAGCAATGTGCTGGTTTTTCCCATGGTCGGTGTTGGTATCAGATCCTCTGAGGAGCCAGTGATTCACATCCTCAGCGAGCACCGTTTGGGCAGCAAACCACTAACCATATTCTATTTTTTTATTCTTTTTTATTTTTTTTTCCAAACCAAAAATCTTGCAGGGCAGGAAATGGACTCCTGACAAACACTTCCCACACCCTCTCTGGAAACTAGCTCCACCAAGACAGTCGAGGAAGGCTTGTGATCATCTGTGGGAGGTTACAGATGTGTTCAGACTGGGGAACTAGAGGGTCAACACTGGGCAGGAGCATTAAGGCTCTCCATCACACCTTTGGAACCAGCACCAGCCTTGGTCCTGACCCCCTGAGACCTGCACAACCTGCCCACCTCCGTGGCAAGGTCTCCCTGCACATCTCTTCTCGACCTCCATCTGCCTGGGATGCTGCAGAGAAATGCGGCCAGGCAGAGCTGCTCTTCCTTTGGTTAAAAAGGGAACGGTCAGTTAAAAAGGGAACGGTCAGTGTAAGCATTCCACATAATTATTACATTTTAAACAGCTTTTGCAGAGTTAATCTTCATTATAACTCCCTTGGACAGGCAGGTAACCCTGAGCAAGCACACTGCTGCAGCCAGAGTCATAAATACCCAGACACACAGATGCCAGCCTGAGGATTAAATTCCCCTGCTGATTTTTTATCCCTCCCTCCCCCCCGAGATGAAGCCCTGGCAAGCGGGGAAAGTCCGCCTCATTACTTGACAAGTTATGTGCTAGGGCCTTACAGAGGTGAGAAATCACAGCTCTCCCCACACAGAAGCTGGTACACGGTTTTCTGAAAAAAAAAAAGTCTCACGTGTGGTTTTTTTGCAAGAAAAGCTGAATTTCTGTGCCATTAACACTCAGCCGTGCCTTAATGGGCAGGCACAAATCCCCATTCTTCATACTCCTTATTAAAATATCCAGGATTTTGACCTTTTTTATTTTTGAAGTATTTTTTTGAGCAGATTTTGAAGCAAACGGACCATCTTCTGGGGCAGCCCTGCGCACAATGCAGACAGATGGCTGGTGTAGCAGCGTGCATTAGAAGTGATCAAGCACCCATCTCCTGGCCTGCTAATGCAATAAGACTCAGGAGCAAGACATAATAAACCCACCCCTGATTAGGTTTCCCTCTAAGCAGAACAGCGGTCGCTCTCCCTCATTTGTGTTTTCCACAGCTCCCTTTCACCACCAAGCTGTGGTCAGCCCCAAAAAGGTCAGTTTGGGGGCAAACCTGAGCCAAGTCGAAAAGCTGAGTGGTTTGAGGAACACTGATTCAAACTCATCAGGTATCACCCCAAGGCTCCCATGGCAGAGCTCTGTGTTGCTGGAGTTAAAGGGCTGCTTTATCCCACCCTGACACAGAGCATCCCACCTTCATGGGGGCAGGACATGCAGGGCTCTGTGCATCCCAGTGATGGAGCATCCCCACAGTGTTTTCATTTCATTTACTTCGGATTTCATAGAATCATTCAGGTTCAAAAAGCCCTCCAAGATCACCTGGTCCAACCATCCCCCTACCACCAATGTCACCCACTGAACCATGTCCCCAGGCACCACGTCCAACCTCTCCTTGAACACCCCCAGGGACGGTGACTCCACCACCTCCCTGGGCAGCCTGTTCCAACATTTTACAGCTCAGAGGTACCCACAGCACCCATATTCCTCTGGGTGCCTGGCTCATCCCTGCCCTATCCATTTCTCAAGCTCCCTTTCTCTGGGTCTCGTTTTGAAGAGGACAGGATGACATTCAAGGGCCAGACACCTGCAGATACCAGAGGAAGGACAGCTTTAAAAAACAGGAAACCCTTCTGCCTCTCCATTTTGGCAGGCAGAGGGACATTAATCCCTCAGCCCTGCCAGAGGCACGTTTGCACCCAGGCGCAGAGCGGCTCCTCGATCAATAAATTGTTGGCAGCAACAGGCACATCTGCCCCTGGGAAATGCTGCTGGCCATCTCAGCCCTCGCTGCGGTCCTTGAGGTCACAGTGTGAGACTGATTGAACTTCTACACCCCTCCCCAGGCTCTGCAGATGTGCAAAAGGAGAAGCAATGCAGTCCCTGGTCTGCTGGCAGCAGAACATCCCAAAAACCAAGACCCCACACCCCGATGCTCCTCACCTCCCCAGCATCACCTCTCTGCTCCCTGCTCTGCATTCAGACGGGACCAGGACCCAGAGCCGTTTCCAGCAAGGGCTCTTCTACCTGCAGCCAAGCCTCAGCCCCAGCCCTGCTGCAAACAGCTCTGCAGCTTATTTCTCTTGATTATTTAACCAGAGGCTTCCTGGCTTTGGTCTCGCCACCCACTGCAATAACGTGCAATTACCAGACTTGAAGGAAAAAAGAAAGAAAGGCAAGTGGCATCTCCTGCCAAGCCAGCACTGTCAAGATCTGCTCCTGTCTTTCAGCTCCCAAAATCACCAAATCTTCCCCTTGCCTCTCAGCACGGCTTTTCAGGCAGCTGCTTCTATACACAGGAGGTTTTACCCCAAAAGGCCACTTTTTATGCAGCTCATTTCACTCCCTGCCTTTCACCCACTGCTACTCAAGAGGTGGAAGTCAAAAAGGCAACGCTACCCTGAATTTCTGAAAGGTTACTTCAAACCCATCCTCATGTTCAGTGCAGACTGATGTAATTCTTGGAAACGCCAAAGATTGCAAGAGCCAGGCTTCAATTTCTTATTTTTTACTAAAAATTGAATTCTCTATTTTTACCAAAAGGGCTCCACTCATTCAGTTCCTCACCTTTGGAAACAGCTGAAGACATGGAAGGGGGATGTGCTAAAATAAAGGGACTGTCTAGAAGAAAACGTCTCCAGTAGGCAGGGCTGCTCTTGGTCTTCCAAAAGAAAGTCCCACGAGGTTACATCCACCTCCCTGTACCCACACTAATAATTAACCACCACCACTTTTCTTTGGAAATGTTGGGCAAAATGCCCTTCCCATTGCCACCTGCAGGGCAGAAGAAGTGAGCCAGGTGAAGCAGCCAGAGATCCAACCGCACCATCGGTACTGCTCCTCATTTAGATCCCATCAAATGAGACCTGGAGGCTCTGGGGGAAGCCAAAAAAGCCCCCGCAGTGGGGACAGATAAGGGGACATGCTAGCGGTGCTAGCTCAGGCCAGCAGGCACTGTGATCTCTTCCCAAACCTCCGAGCCATTTAACCCAGTGAGAATCGCTGGCATTTGCTGCCTTAGCTGGAAGGTGTCCATGCTGAGGGCACAGCTCGTTTTAACACCATCCTCCCAAGCCACCTCTAATTTTAGGCATATGCTGTTATTTAAGGCACATATTATGACCAGGGGAAGCTTGGGCAGCAGACACCTGCTCACAGGAGGATAAAGACAAGCAAAATGCCCCCAGTAACAGCCGCTGTCGAGGATTGCAAGCGCATCGCAAATACTTCAGCGATTTGGTACCGAGTGCCATCAGGAACGGGATTTGAGCCACTGCTCCCACTGAGGTCTGTCAAAGCAGCAACAACGTGGGTAGAAATAATTTAACGCTGCAGATCCTGCGTGCGGATGAGTTAATTGCAGTATTACTACAGAAAGACTCTTGCAAAAAATATTAATAAAGACAAATATCACACTCCCACCCCCAAATCCTTCTCTTTCAGGAAGGAGCCTGCCCAAGCAAGATGCTTATGCTCCATCACTGAGCACTGCTAGTGCTGCCCTGATTACTACACCCAGCTGAAAGGGATCAATATTAAAATCTTCAAAAAAATGAAAAAAAGAGGGGGCAAAACCCTTGAGGTTGGCCACCCTGATCCCTCCGGCACCACCGTGCTGCACCTCCCCAAACACAGCTCCTCCGTGCCAAGGTTGGGGCACCCACATCCAAGCACATCTTCCCTTTCAGAGCTTAAAGCTGTTTACTGAAAGGATTACGAGGGAGGAGCTGGAAAACTAGGAGGAAGCAGGGGGGAGACCATGCGCAACTCTTACGTAGGCAATAAATGCCCTGACACCCTGCTGGAGCAACCCTGCTGCTGTACAGGTGGGGAGGTCAAAGGGATTTCCTCTCTGCTACGGCCTTAAGCTCATTTTGGGCTATGTTGACCCTTGTCTGAAATTTTGCTTAAGGAGGCAGCCTGCAAAGCATGGTTTGGGTACAAGGACTGCTCGAGCAGCAGAAAGCTAAGCCGTGGTGCTTCAGCTCTGCAGTATACCTTGGCTGTATGGCCAGCTGTTTAAAAAAATAAAATAAAAAGGTCAATTCTGTTTTACTACGATTCCTCTCATTTCAAGTAAATAAAGTCTTAAAGAGCTAGATCTTTCAACACAAGAAAACAAAGAGCGATTTCTACACCGCCGTGGAGAAGAAAAAATTACATATCCGGCACAGTGGAGCACCACCAAAGAGGAACTAATGAGCAGGGCAGATCCAGCTAAACACAACATGATTTAGGCAACGTCCAAGCTGCCCTTAAAGCAAGACAAAGCATTAATTGGTTTGTGCTCATTCTGCCTTTGCAGCAAGAAGTTCAGCTGAGGACATTTGACGGCAGGAGCAAGCCACAAGGCCACCTGGACAAGCAGGCACCGGCGTGACCACTGGGAGGATTGTGCAAAACCCCACTGGAGCCCTGAGAAATTGGAAATTTCTCACCTCCAGATTGAAGGGGCTGATCAGATACCAGGCCAGATCATTAACCAAGGGCTACTTCTGCAGTTACCTCACCTTGTTTCCCAAGACGGAGAGTGAACTTAGCAAACACGTTATGAATTTGATGCACTAGCTGAATTCAGCTGTTAAAAGATGACAGAGGGAAGAGGAGATGTGTCCTGGGAAGCAAAGGATGAATTACTGGGAAGCAACCCATGAATTACTCCATCCCCCAAAAGGATGATAGGATTTGTGAAGGTGGGGTGTACTGGGTCTGGCTGGGATGTTAACTTTCCCTGCAGCAGCCCATACAGTGCTGCGCTCTGCACTTGGAGCTAGAACAGCAGTGGGATCACACCGGTGTTGTGTCTGCTGCTGAGAAGTGCTGGCACAGCATCAGGACTCTCTCTGACCCTCCTAGGGGGTGGGCAAAAAGTGAGAAAGAAACATCAGCAGGGCAGCTGACCTAACCCAACCAAAGGGATATTCCATACCATATGATGTCACACTCAGCAATAAAAGGTGGAAAAAGGAAGAAGAGGGGAGGGGTGGGCTCTCATTGCGAAAACGTCTGTCCTCCTCCCGAACACCGGCTACGTGCGTTGAGGCCCTGCTTCAAGGACGTGGTCAAGCATCGCTCATTTGTGGGAAGTAGAGAGTAATTTCTTTCCTCTGCACTTCCACATAGCCTTTACTTGTTTTGTTTAGTTATTCCCTTTCCCCCTCCCTCTTCCCCTTTCCCTTTTTTTCCCTTTAGTTGAATTGTTTAATTAATAATAATATTTCCTTAATTATATATATATATATTTTTTTTTTTTTTCCCTCTTTAATTAAATCATCCTTATCTCAACCCGTGAGTTGTTCTTTCCTTTACTTCTTCCCCTCCTCATCTGAGGAGGGGGAGTGAGAGAGCGGTTGTGGTGTTCAACTGCCTAGCACGGTAAAACCACCACATGGGGTTACACCTGAATGGTCTCACACAGCCTCATTGCTCACCACGTATCACCTCATCTTATCTGCACGGCTTCTTTAACCTGACTCATCCTGGGTGAACAAAGAGCCCTGCCCAAAGGGAGCAGATGTAGTGCAGGCATTGCAGGAGGCTTCTGAACCACCAGGTCAGGAGCCACAGCTGGTTCTGCCCAAAGCAGCTGCTTTGCTTCTGCACTGGATCGCTCCCTGAGCTGTACAAACCCAGCCCCTGATCCAGGATGACAGCATTCACCGCCCTGAGAAAAGGCAAGAAAGAGTGAGAAATTCAACCAACCCAAACAAATTGGTAATTAAGGTCTTAGGAGGGAAAAAAAAAAAAAGGAAAGGAGAAAAACTGACTACAGGTTGGTAACAACCTGCCCCTTTTGGTCAATGAACCACAGCTGAGGTAATGGACCTTGGTATTCCCTGAAGCGTGCACAAATACAGATATTTAATAGGTTCTGCAACCCTGCTGCAGATCACTAACCATAGCCCAGGGTCCATGCTTTTGGTACCACTGATTTTAGGGACAAAGAAGTACAGGCCTTACTGGAAAAAAGATGTTGGAACTTGTTGTAAAGGGGAAAAAGAATCTCAAGAAATGGCACCACAGGTATTCAGAAGAGTTAAAAGGAAACTGATAAAAAAGCACAAACAGAAGAGAAGGCACAAAGCTAATTCCATCACGGCCTTATTGGTTCTGTAAATGCATTAATGAAAGCAAACAAAGTGTAGGTCTGTTAATCAGCAGGAAGGAGAGCAGAGTACATAACAAGACGCCCTGCTCAAAGCCTTCCCTGCTTTGTACTTAAGCACCCAGGGATGACTGTCATCAAGAATTGATCTCTCTTAAAACCCTCAAATCTTTTCTTCCCAATCCGTTCTTCGCTTGGGTCCCCTTGTTAAAAGTGCTTTTCTAAAGGTTAACTGGAAAGGGATCTTTAGTTATTCCTTAGTCCTGTCTTCAGGATAAGGGGGCCAATTCTGCCACAGTGGCTGTGCAGAGGTAGAACCTGCTGGGGAGACCACAGCCACTCATTGCTCACGTTTGTGCCACCATTCATTTATCATTGACTTTTATGAGCCCCCATTTAAAGCCGTAACAGTTCATCTTTAACTCTCATTGAGAAGCAGATAGCAAGTTTTTTGCCAAAAGGACAGAAAACACCAAGAAGCAGAACCCCAAGATCCTCCAGCACTGGGAGCTGTGCCCATCCGTGACACGGCCGCTAAGGATAACCTCCCTCGCTCCAGCAAAGGGCTGGAGAAGGAAGCCAGCAGTCAGGATTTCAGGCCAAGAACCTGAAATTGAGGTGCTGTCAACGGGTGGGGGATGACTCAGCCTTGCAGAAACAGAAGGGGTGAGGGAAAAGGACAGAACGAAAGATAATCAGACACATGCCTGAGTCACTGGGAAGATAAGGAGGGAGAGAAACAGGAAAGAGGTGGAAGGGCAGATATTTTTTTTAAAAAAAGTATTCTTTTTTTGAGATTTTCCTAGCAAGGGGTAGGTGGGAAGCAGAAAGAGAAGAGCTGGGGAGAGCAGGTGATGCTCCCTCCATCAATCAGTGCATCAGGAATGGGGAACATGCCAAGGGAACGGGGATGGGGAGAAGCCAAGGATCAGCTGAGAGATGGGATGTGTGCTTGCCCTTTTACCACCGGGCCCAACGTGCCAGAAAAGCAACCCAGCCATGGGGTGGCCCATCCAAAACAGCACAAGATCGGAAAGGGGAGAGGACACCACTCCCTGAAGTGGCTGCTCCAGCCCCCGGCTGGTACTGCTCACCGTGCCCGTTGCAGTAATAGATCCACTTCTCTCTGTTCTGCGTGGGGGTGGTGGACTTTTTCATAATAGCTTTCTCCACAATGGCACTGGGATCTTGCCTCGGCCCTTTCTTCAGAGTCCGTGAGCTCTTCCTGACACTGCAAACCACGATAACTACCAGGACCAGCAGCAGGAAGAGGACAATCATCCAGGGCAAGTGTTCATTGATATCGAAGTGCTGGTGGACGTTCTGTGGCCCTCTCCGGGGCGGCCTGTAGGGCATGCTGGACTTCTCGCCCCCCGCCATCTCCAAGGCCGGCTGCTTCTCCAGAGCTTGGCTGGCGTGCTTGTGCCGGTAGCTCTGTGCCTGGCCGGCAGTGCCGGTGCCCACCAGGCTCCCTCGGGCACCCCCGGTCTCGTTGGCCAAGGTCTGGTTGTAGTCACTCATCGGCCCCGTTGCACCATAGGCCGCGGGTGGAGGAGAGGGAGCCAGGTCGGGAACTGAAGAGTTCAGACCTGCAGGAGGAGAGGAGAGCTCAGTGTCACGGCACTGGGGAGGTGACATGGAGTCACAGCATGGCCTGAAACCCCTCCAAGCATCTGCGCGGCCTGCAGGCCTAAGCCCTGCACCAGGCAGCTAGAGAGGGAAAGCCAGACATTAATTTCACCTCTGTATCAGATTACTACCAAGTCAGGTTTGAGATAAAATCGACCTGGTTAACACCTAGTAGCAACTCCTTAACAAAAAGGAGCTATCAGAAGCACATTGGCAGTCTGTGTTTGACCCAAATTCAGCATTTCTTAGAAAACCTGCAACTTTGGGGCAGTTGGCTTTCTTTCCCTAGCTTTACACTGATATTATTTTTTTTTTATTATATTTTTAGCTTTACACTGATGATGGAAAACTTTTTCATATGTGATTCTAGCCCAAATACTACTAGCTTTACATCCATCAAGGAAAACTTGATATTTGGGCTAGAAACACACAAATCCAGAGGCTTAGTATCTCTCAACCAAGTCTTGTCAAAGGAGCACAAACATTTTATCAGTACTGCCATCAAGCGTGGACGCATCAACTCCAAACCAGGTTTCTGAAGTGACTGAGATAACCCAACTTCATCCTAAGAGCCACTTTCCACTTTTATTGAGTTTTCTTATCAACAAGCAGCTCCTGGTGAGAAGAGGAAGGGTGCTACAGCATGAATTAGAGCCTGCTCTGGAAACTTGGATGTGAAGATCGTGTCTCATCCCAGCTGAGCCAGAGCATGGGTGTAACCATCTGCAATGTGAGAAGCCAAACCGCTCTGACCAGGATACAAACATGGAAAACACTAACTTTTATCTGCTCGTCTACGGTCGATATCAAAGTTCAGGGAACACCCTCCCTTCCTCTCCCAGGGAGACACCAACGTCATATCAGGCTTCTCATTTGTTAGGTCCAAGTAGCCCTGCAGCCTACAACTGTCAGCACCTCCCTGCAACTGCATTTACTGGTTCAAGTGTAAAGGCCATAAGAAATTGCCTTTTGCTGTTAAAATACCCCATTTTGGACACTATTAGGGAGTGCTGTACAGCAGCTCACACAGAACCCCGTAACACCCAGCCATAGCTGAAGCATCTCTGCTAAACCCTGCCCATGGGTTCTCCACCTGGTCTCCTACCCCAGTACAGTCTCCCAACAAGGAGTGTGATACATCATTTACAATTAAGTGAGAGAATGGGGAATTCAAGCTAGTTTTCCCCAACAGTGATAATTAACGGAAGCCTTGGAGGTTAAAGAAAAAATTAGTAGCACAGCTTAGGTGCAGTTTTGGCAATGGACCCCATTCAAGCCAGAATGATACAATGGTACAATGCAGGGCAAAATGTAGCAGGGAAAGCATGGACATAGAGGCAGGAAACCTATCAGGACACCCATCAAACCCATCCAGAGATCCAACAAACACATCAGTGTGGTGGAGAGAAGCTCCCCTCTCCCCTCAGGGCTTTGCTGCCGGCCCCTGCTCAGGTTTGCCACAAACACACCAAGACTTGTGCCAGCACAACACGTGGATGGGGAGAGCAGCTGGGGAACACGATGTCCTCTTAATCCAAACACTAGGACAGCCAGAAGTCCAATCAGGAGAAAAGTCTCGGGGAAAACATTATTAAGTGTGGTTTATTAAGCATGGTTTAACACAAGCAATGGCAACCTGATGTACTCCAGAGCCGTGTCCTGGCCAAAAAAGCAAAAGCACCATCTGCACTCGAGACCAGGTTGCCCTCCAACAGCCTAAAAACAGTCGTGACCGAGGCAGGAATGAGAACTCATGGCCAAAAACACAGCTGTGCTTCAGTGGTGTGCATTACCTTTGGGAAGATGAGCAGTCGGTGGAGCCTTGTAGGTCTCTCCACCCGCTTCTGCGTCCGACGAAGCCAAAGACGTGCTCGGCAGAGACGCTGGAGAACCACAGACGTTGTCGCTTTCCTTTGTCCCTGGCTTGACCACCACCATGTTCTTCCCGAAGCAGTCCGTGTAGGTTTTGCACTTCATCACGCTAGAAGGCACATCAGAAAAAGTACCACGAGGGCATGGCTTGCACCTCACGTCTTCCGTCTCGGTTCCTTTCTTGCGGACGCCCCAGCCGACCGGGCACACCGTGTAAGGGACGCAGGTATCGTTCGTCTGAAACGTACCCGACAGGCAAGTGCACTCGCGGTCGGTCAAGGCAGTACAATGGGTTTTCTCAATCATTGGCAGTTCGCAGGGTTTTCTGCAAGGGTGGCATCGCTCTATGCCGTTCTCGTGCTTCGTAAAAGTCCCGTCCGGACATGGGCTGCACTCCCTTAAGGTGCTCTTTGTGCAGTGCTTGGACACGTAGGTTCCCGCGGGACACTTGTCACAGATCAGCTCCTGGTTGGTGGCACGGTCGAGGTGGCGGTACTTGCCGGCAGAGAGGCTGATGGCATTCTGTTCGGAGGTCAGCTGGGGCTGAGCGCCGGCGCTGCCGAGGAACACGAGCAACTGAAAGACAGAGGCAAAGCGTTAGCACACCCGGTGCCAAATTCCTTCTGGAGAGCCAGCCCGGGACAGGGCCACCGGGGACATCCCAGGGCAGCAGGACCACGGGGGAGGTTTTGCCCTCGCAAGGCTGAGAGGTCCCAGCAGTGCCCAGGCATTTGCCAAGGCGGCAAAAACCACGCAGGTGGTGGCTCTGACCTGCGGGACTTCCTTCCTCTGTGTTAACCTGTGGTTGCTCAGTTATTTGCCTTTTAAAATAAGGCAAAACAGGATGAAATCTGGGCTGGCGCGCGGTACCGGTTGTGTTCTCAGCCCCTCTCACACCTCTGTGCAAGGGTAAGGTTTGCTTCAGGGGCTCTGCTTCAAGCCTCCCACATCCGAATCCACTCGAAACCAGATTTATTTGCAACAGGAGAGGGAAAAACGACGCTAGTCCTAAGCTGTTTCAGGGGCTCCGCTGTAACTTAGTTCCTCATTGCATCAGACACAGGTAAAAGGTCTCACATTTTTACAAACTGAACGCACCCAGCTGGGTTTGGCTAGATGATGGCTACGGATCTGTTCACCTCCACCTATTTCTAGCTCCATGATTTTATTCCCTTCGGTCCTTTGCGTCAGTACCACGGGGCTGCTCCTTCCCCGGGAGAAGCCCTCTCTCTAGCAGGGCCTCCGCTTCCACCTGGGAGACCTCTGGACCACGGAGAAGCATCGGTTAGGCCAGCAGAAATAACGCACGGAGAACAAAAGGCCGCTCAAGAAGAGCTGCCACAAGCTCATCCAGCATGCAAAGCAGCTGGAAACGCATTTCCAAACAGCAGCAGGCTGAGTTCAGAGGGAAGAGGACTGAGCTACCGTTACAGCGGGTTTCCAAAGGTGATTTCTTACGCTGAGGTGGGAAGACCACCAACCCTAACGCTTTACAACCGAGCAGCAGGGGACATAAATCACCTTGCTAGGCTACGTGGGACCTTGCTGTTGCTCTGCTACATATCCTGGGCTATCAGCCAGCAAGAAGATATTTATAATTAAAAAAAAAGAAAAGCCTCCGACAACATGACTCTGCAGAACACACATCGCAGCAGAGCTGCAAGCTGCGCCGCGTCATTTTTGGTGCAGTCTCTTGCTTCCTGGAAAACACATGCTCTGGCAGTGCATTTCTGTTTCACCTGCTAAATAATTTATGGCCGAGGATTTGTACAAAACACTTCAAGTCTTTTTTTTTTTGCCCTCCCTCCTGAAGTGGCAATTACAGAGGCGGCAGCAGCAGACAAGCCTGCAGGAGTTGACAAGGATCCTGCGGTGGCCAGGCCAATTACAGCACGTCAAATTAAAACAACAACAACAAAAAAAGCGAGAGGCTGCTCTGGCAGGCTCTAACGGCTCACCCGATGCATGTCCCACCCCCCCCTACCGCAAGACACGATTTCACGAAGCGCTCGGCTCGCGCTACAGACACCTGCCACCCGTAATCTCCCTGACGCAACCGCGAATTAGCAAACCAGAAGCAACAGGATCCGGCCTCCCCGGGGCTCACCGGTGCCCTACGTGGGGGACACAAGCCCATACCAGACCCCGGGGGGGTGAGGGGGCATCGGGAGGTGCTGGACCGAGGGGGCTCTGGTGCATGTGCAGTGGCAGGGGAAGGCTTTGCAGCCTCGAGCATCCATGCGGGTGTCGTGCTACTGGGATTGGTGCTACTGGTCCCTAAAAATAACCTGCTGCTGGGAGCGTGCGGCTGGCAGCGCTCGCGGCACCACGAGCACCAGCTGGGAGCAGGGGGATGTCTCCACCTGGGAGGATGGCTGCCACTCGGACCCACCACAAGCACCAGAAGAATGGAGCGGGGTCTCCTTAGCTGCTGGATTCCAGTTCATTACTCCAGCAGCAAAGTGTACAGGGCAAGGAAAAAAAAAAAAAAAAAAAAAACACACAAAAAAGCGTCGGTGCAAGATGACCCAGGTACAACCAGATTCCAACGCACCTGGGTTTGGTGCTGCTCCTCACGCCTGCAGAACATCCCCAGCCCAGTGCCCACATCCCTTCCCTGCTGCCCAAACCCCTTCCAGTGCATCGAGGACTTCAGCTGGGGAATGGGTTTAGATGAGGGAGCCCCTGAGCTTGGCTATGAGTCCCGAGCCCCAGAGCTGGCAGCTGGTGCAGCCATGACCCATCTTACTGCCAGCAGCCCGATGATGCAGCCGGCACCTACGCAGCACCGCCATCATCACCCTCTTCAAGCTGCAGCCATACGTCGGGTGGACCCGATGAGCAATTTGCACGGACAATAGTTTGTAGGGAGCTACCCGCCTCCCAACCACACGTACGTGGGATGCGGCAGGGAACAGGCCAGCCCGTGCAGGAGCAATATCTGCTCCTCGGCCCTGCGAGGCTGCCAGCAGAAAGACAGAAAGTTGGCGAGAAAACGAGCATTTGGGTCCGAAACGGAGCGGTCGCGGCCTGGGTTGTGCATGGTGCCGCCCGTTGCTGCCAGCACCGCTGGGGGGGAGCAGGGCACCGGTAAGCTTCGCAGCCATGCAATGCATTCAGCAAAAAAATAAAAAGAATAAAGAAAAAGCAACTAAAGGCAGCTAAACACAGCATATGTGACACTGGTAGAGAGGAGCCGGAGCACAGGCACAGAGCTGTAGGTGAGCAGGGACTGGCAGTGCCGAGCTGATAACCTGGAAACTGTTTCCGAGTGAAAATAACAGAATTTCCTGAATTGCTCGAAATCGCAGCTGGCCCACACTCTCCATGGCAATGCCTCAGCCCAGGTCGGGCTGCACAGCTCCCCTTCCCCGAAGGTCAGCTACACTCTCTGCGGAGCACCTCCGGGAAGGCATTTGCAACACTGGAGGAGGAAAAACAAACAAACAACCCCCCCCAAATGCCAGTAAACAGACCCAGAAGTTTGACGGCAACTTTACAGAGATGAGCAACCCGCCTCCTGCCCTGCGCTCCGTGGACACGATCATGTTACTGACTCCGAAAAAGCCACCTGGGGCGAGGGGCTTGGGGAAGAAGGAAGCAAGTTTTCATTTCTTTAAGGGCGCTGAGTTATTTCAGCTAGCTTGGGGTTTAATGAAACCAAGAGCCTAGGGCTTGGTCGACTCAGCAGCCCCCTTGCCACAGCAGGAGAGTGCAAAGGCGACAGGGGAAAATGCCAAAACAGCAGCACAGGCGCCTGGTCCCCGCAAAGGGGAACTCGGCAGCTCTTCCAGCAGCACACACCAGCCAAGAATCGCTGGCTGCAGCAAGCCCACTAAAGGCAAACGAAGCCCCCACAGCCCCCTGACCACTCGAGATGCACTTAGCAAACACCAATCCAGGCGGCAGCCACGGGAGCATCCCATCCACGACCTTGCCAGCAAACGGGAATTTTGTTCCACAGCTCATCTGGTCGCAGACCCGCACACGTCCAGGTTGAGGATGTGCATGCACGAGCAACGCTTCCCTGCATGTTTGGATCCTTACCTTCATTCTGGGGGCCCACTCCGCTTGTACTTACCCATGTAGTTGGACCCGTTTGATTTTTCCCCGGGGAAAAATCAGGTCCTGGGGGGACCCCGACACCGCCAAAGTTTTGCTTTGCGTTCCAAGGGGCGATGCCACTCCCCGTGCAAGTCTCACCCCGCTGCGGCTGCCCGGCGTTTCCCCGGTCCCCGCAGCAGCTCGCTAGGACCCACCTGGAGCCCAGCAGGAGCGGCCGCGGCGCTGCTTACACAACCGAGCCGCAGCATGGACCCGCCGCCCCAAAAATCCCTCTGTCTCTCTCTGTCCCCGAAATGACAGCGTTTCGCCCCAAAGCGCCGCTTTGCCTAGGTCCTACGTGGGATGGCAAAACGGGGCGGCTGGGGGAGCTCGGCCTCTCTGCCAAAGCAGGGGGGCAATAATAAATAAATAAATAAAGGATGATGGA
>NW_023303761.1:0-77032 GCF_011077185.1 Oxyura jamaicensis | reverse complement strand
AAATTGATCTGATTTAACCCTCTTTCCTCTTTTTTTTTTTTTTTTTTAAATATAATTTATTATTATTATTATTTTGCTACTGTGGCTTTCAAACAATTTTAACCACCAGCACCTTGTATGGTAGGAATGGGTAGTAGTCAGCAAGGGGAAATGATTCCTCAGGATAGGGTTTCTGCTCAAAACACAGTGTATCATCAAATTGCAGCTTAAGAGGTATGAGAAATCTTGGTTCATTTTACAGGAGAGTGTGAAAACTGCACCATGTCAGAACAAGAGCTATGTAATCAACATGCTATGTGAGCACAGAGGGATGCCCTAATCATCTTGCTATTTATTTATTTATTTATTTCTTCTGTACTCATTCATCATATCCTGTCATGTCACCAGGATCTGTTAACTTCCTGGGGTTAAATGTTTTGGAGTTTCAACCCCAGAGCACTTGTACTTTAAATATCTGAGGCTGCACTTTGAGAAAAGCAAGTAAAGGGTGAGTTAGAGGATATCTGTTCTGAAGGAGGAGCCCTCATCCAAAACAAGGCAGAGCTGAGATGATACTGTAATTTACTGGGAATGTGCTGTTACAAAGGCACATGAATATATTTCATCTGATGTGAACAAAATAGACTAGGGTAATGTTCCCACATAGGTACCTGAGAGATACTGTTCAAAGCAAAAGTAACCGTGGAAACAACTTAGAAATGAATTTAACAAGACACAGCCCTCTTGACTCACCCATCCTTATTCTGCTCCTGTCATGGCTATTGACACTTCAGTAAGTCTCATCTCTAGAGTCTAACCAGCATCTCAGCAATTTGTGTAATCAAGTCCCATTGCTACTTGGATCCTGAACACACAAAAGGATGGCAAAGCCTCTCAGAAGCTGGATGCAATGCTGCAGGTTCTCACAGTATTCACCATTCTTATTATTCTTGAGCCTGAATTTTGCATGGTTAAAAATGTGTTTTACAAATGAAGAGACAGAGTGAATCCTAGGCATATTGAAATTAATGGACAGATTACTTTGAGATAAAAGGTTTTGGGGTGAATCTAGCACTACCTCAGGCTTCTTTTCTTATCTCTCTCATGTAACTTTATATGGTTTTTCCCACCTCAGTATTGCAGAAAGGGATCTGGAGGGGGTCCTAGCAAATTGCTACTTAAATCTACTCAGTGTGATGTTGTTGGAAGTACGGGTAATCTCATTCTGAGGTTTATTAATGAGTATTTTTACTTTAAGATCTAGAAGGTAACAAGATTGCAACTACTTGATGCTGTTGATACCTTGGCTGTAGTGCTCTGGCTGGATGTTGCTGTATTGGAGAGCATCCAAAGGAGATCCATGTGAATGCTAAGATACAAGTGGAACATGACCTATGAGGACAGGTAGAAGGTTGTTTGGCTTAGAGAAGATTCAGTTGTAGACACAATAACAGTATGTCACTTGGTAAGGGATTTACATAAACGTTCACAGTGTTGGCTAGGTGAAGGGTGACATGAAGTCACACAGTCTGAAGCAAAGACAAATATGTTGGTGGCTATGGAAAATGTGTGGCTGAAAGGTTCGAAGCACTGCACTGGGATACAAAAAAAAAAAAAAAAAAAAAAAAAAAAAGCTGCAAATTTCCTTCAGTGGATGCTGTTAAGAACAGGCAAAGAATTGCTGACATGGAAGAGAGCCCTTTATTCTGCCACCAACTGAGTCTGTGGGATGGGGCATAAGGTTTATTTACCTTCTTCTAATTACCTTTTTCTGTTTCTCCGCAATGCTTTAATTTCTGTGTAATGAATTAAGTTTAAGTTGGCATTAATTTTATGTTGAAAGAGATTCAGGGGAGACATGCTATTCCTAATCTGGGTTCTCAGAGCTGTGTTTGGACTCTGCTACTTCCATCTTAGGCATGTTCAGAAATTCCCTTCTGGATCACTTTAACACAATATTCCCCCCAGTTCAAACACAGAGGTGCTGAACAGTATCTACACCCTTATCAAGGTTTTTTCCCAGATGATATTTCCACAGAAGAACTCTTATTCATTCCCTTGTCTACATTATGTCACTTTTGCTATCCTTGTTTACAAAGCATAAACTTTTCCTTCTTGACCTACAACTTTAAATTTCTGTTCCTCTGTAAGCCTGCCTATGAGTTACTTATGATCCTTTTCCATAATCTAACAATTTACCACAGTAATTTGGTCCCAGCATTCAGCAGAACAGGCTCAAATCATACCGTGACCAAGCAGGACTTCCTGCAAGAAGAAGAAAACTTCCTAAGACTCAAGTTTGCAAGGCACAGTAGCTGGAATAGGACCCATTCAGCCAGACAGCTGACAGCACAGAAAGCACTGCCTAGCTGAAAGGCTGAAGTACCACATCCTTCAGGCAGCCCTAATGCTCTGAGAACAGCAGACAGAGCTTTTCACAAGCACTGCCACACGGACTGAAGAGTACCAACCAGCCTCTTCCTTGCCCTCTTGGAACGGTTAGCAGTTGGACTTACTGCTCATCAGTGCAGAACAACAATCTGCTGGATCAGTGTGGGTTTTCTGACATGAATAAGCATTATCTGCAATACTCATTGGCTAAATATTAGCTCAGGGAAGGAGGAAGTTGTAACATGGCCTGCCACATTTGACAAGACATTAGCCCTGTCATGGGTGCTGGTTAGCTGACCTGCTTGGGACATTGCCCCGCTAATGATGGACCACTGGCCTTCATCTCCCGTGAGGCTAGGTAACAAACCTCACCTGCACTTGCATCCTTTTCATGGTGTTGGGATGGGAAGGCTTGCTGAGGTCTACCCTTTCTTCAGAGCAGATACCTCTATCGTTGGTGAGGAGATTGCGCCCACATGTTATGGCTTCTATGGCCTTACTAGTGTGCATGGTTTGGAGGCGCCTGGGTAGTACCTGAGGCAGGAGCATCATATCCTTGGCATGGACTCTTGCAGCAGGGCTAAGTGGTTTTTATGGGCCCTTGCAGCAGGGTTCAGTGGTTTTTATGGATGCTTGCAGAAGGGCTCAGTGGTTTTTATGGACCCTTGCAGCAGGGTTCAGTGGTTCAGGTCTGGTGGCTAGGCGGCTTCTGTAGACACTTACAGCCCCATGGCTCATTGCTTGGTGTCCTGAACAGAGGTTTCCTCTATTAACTCAGCAAGGCCCCACTTATTCCACCTTTTGTCCCACTCCCAGATGTCCACCCTCTTCTCTCTAACAGGCAGGCACTTTCGGTGGCCTCTCAGGCTTTCCATGCATGTCTCCTTTCTAGAGCCTTTGGAACAACATTTCCCATTTGATACCAGAGTCAGCATTGAGATTTCCCAGTTCTGGGTGTATCTAAAGCACAGCGTCCAGTTCTGGGCACCCCAGTATGTGAGAGACATGGCCATACGAAGATGATTAAGGGGACGGAGCATCTGTCGTACCAGGGGATGATGAGAGAGCTGGGACTGTTCAGCCTAGAGAAGAGAAGCCTTGTGGGGAGCTAATCAATGTGTATAAATAAATAACTGATGGGGAGAAATTAAGAAGCACTGACCCTGGAGTGGCTTCTTTGGCAAGGGGTTATGAAAACAGAAGTGTAAGCCGAAGCGAGCATTTCTGTGTTACAATACACAGAACTGTCCATCCTGATGCAGCCATTCAAGATAGTGGTATTTTATTCCTGATGGCTGAAACACTTCTGTATTCCGTGTCTGGGAATGTGGTCCCTCGTGGGGGGAGTTGGTGGCAGTCCCAGCAGAAGCAGAGGTGAGCACACTTTTTAGGGTCAGATTTGGTCCTTAATTATCAAGATGGATGGCACAAGTTCTCCATGGCCTCATAGCAGCACATATTGCTTTTATATTCCCCAAAAGCTGTCTAGGCTGAAGAGTCCTATGTCATTCTAGCACAGCAGTCAGCCCACCTCCTTGGTACTTGCTCTGCTTTTCACCTTTCCAATTACATTATAACTTTTTTTTTTTTGATCTTAATTAAACTCAGTTGTCTCTGCACCATCATTTTCCTGTGGCTTAAATAGCTCTTCCTCCCTTCAGGCATTTCTTAGGAAAGTCTTATGATGCCAGGAGATCTGTGGAGATGAAGGACACATGGAGAGAGGAAGCAGGAGATGCTAATGATGAGAAGGCGTGAAGAGAGCAGATAGGGGGCTGGCATAAGACAGTCTAGCTGCACGGTTGCCCTGAAGTTTTTAACAGCCAGGCCCTGGTTTACCCTTTTTAAACAGCCACTGAGATTTTTTTATTTTTTATTTTTTTCAGACTTGATCTCTAGGGGTAAAGCCCTTGTTTTTAGTGCTTGTCCAGTTTGTTTGTCCTAAGCCACAACAGAAACTTTCAATTTTATGCCTAAAACTTGACCTTTGGGGAATGCGTAATAAGTTGGATGATCAGACAATGTTTGTTTCAGACATAAAACACACAATGACTTTAAGAAACACACACCCAGTCACAACAATATTTCATGGGAGAGTTGGCTAAAAGGGAAAAGGGGGGTGGGGGAAGTTGCGCTAACCTTAGATAACACATCTGAATGAAAACAAAACTGAAATAAACAGAAATTAATCAAGGACTCCACATCGAATGGCACAGTGATAAGGATGCAAACAGGCTGTGAGATACTTTCTCTGTGACGTTTGAGGAGCTGTGTTATTCTAGTTTTATGCCTAGTATGGTGCAGGGGGTCGAGGTAGCTGGTTATGCCAAGGGATGTGTGGGGCTTGAATTTTTGGCAATTTTTATTTTTGGTGAGTTAGTTATGCACAAACAGATGTCATGGCAGTCACAAGTGAAGGGATGAATGCTCCATGCGTTTTGATATTTATGGCTGAAAATAGCAGTAGCTGCAACTGAAGTGGAAAAAGCATTTAAATCACCACTTTCCTGGGAAAAGAAAGCCCTGCCCAGTTCTTGCCCTATTCCTGGCATTTTTTTTCTCCCCTCTGATCAGGAGGCTTTGTCCAGCTCCTGCTAAAGGCTCCTGCTTGAACTTTGTGTTGGAGTATTATAGGAGAAAAACAGTAAATATAAAAACAACAAAAATAAAATGTGAAACAATGCAAGTCTGTGTTGTTGTAGATCTTTTCACGTAGTTGTATGCTGGATGTTCTGAAAGGCGCCTGTCTGGAGGCATTTGCTCACTTCTTATGGCTGTGATGGGAGAAGAGATGTAGCCATTAATGAGGAGCCTTCCCCTCCTCATCCTTTTTGGAGCATCTGCAGTTATCAGTGGCAGGCCTATCTCGCAGCTAGCTTTAATGAAGCAAGAGATTTGGAGCTCAGCTCTGTGTGGGTACGGGGAAGGTGGGAGTATCCATGTACTCTCACTCCTGTATTTATACAGTAGAGACTGAGGCCTAACGACATCCGTCAAAGTGGAATTTCGATGGCCTTCAATGAGTTTTGGATTAGGTCCCTAAATCAGGCCAGCCACAGGTTATTTCTATAGAAGTACTAAAGTACCGAAGTACTAGAAAGTCTGATGACTACATGCTTCCTGCTAGTTTCGTTTTATTAACCTCTTGATTTTTTTTTCCTGTTATTGCTGCAAGCGCAGCCTGCTGTGTAGGAAGCTGCTGCAAGCTGTGCAGGTGTCAGCCATTTGGAGTTTATACAGCCCTGCTGTGGACAGCAGGCATTTCCTGCCTGAGGTCTGGCCCGTCACACCTAGCAACTGAAACGTACAAGTACAAAGTAGCATCCACTGATCTCAATGCCAGCCTTATTATTTTTCTACTGGTCTGTCTTTTGTAGAGCAGGCTAACTCAGAAATGCTAAATAGTGCTGGTATTTAAATTCTGTGAAGGCTACACATTTCTATGATGTTTTCAGAATCATCCAAGCTCTTTCATCTTGATGAGAGGCTGGAGGAGCCTATTGAAGACAGGCTGAGGGGGTTGGGGTTGTTCAGCCTGCAGAAAGGAAGGCCCCGGAGAGACCTCACAGCAGTCTTCCAGTACCTACACCTAAGGGGGCCTAAGGATGCCTACAGAAAAGCAGGAGAGGGAATCTGATAGGGGTTGTAGTGGTAGGACATGGGGTAATGCTTTTAAACTGAAAGAGGGGAGGTTTAGATTAGATACAAGGAAGAAATTCTTTACTCAGAGGGTGGTGAGGCCCTGGCCCAGGCTGCCCAGAGGAGCTGTGGGTGCCCCATCCCTGGCAGTGCCCCTGCCATGGCAGGGGTTGGGACTGGATGGGCTTTAAGGTCCCTTCCAAGCCAAACCATTCTGTGATTCTATGATTCAATTATCTTCATCACTGGCAATAGGTGTGAGAACAAGGCCTAATGTCGTCAACGTAGAATCATGATCAGTGGCATTTCTCAGGCCCTGGAGATGTCCTGGGAGAGCTTAAACAAATACCTGCCATGGAGAGGGCTGGAGGAGATGACCTCCTGAGGTCTTTTTTCTGTCAGGTTTTTCTAGTTGAACGGTTCACTAGTTAGCCTGTTCCCTGGCACAGTCAGTGCCAGGCTGTCCTGTCCTAGCTTTCTGTCCCAAAACGCACAGGAATGATTCAAAGGACAACATGGGCCAGAGGCTGTCCCCAGACAGCAGCCTAAGGTGCCTTGCTTTGCAGGGAAAGGGAGAGTTCAGGCATATGGAGATAAACCGTGTCCTGACATGATCGGGGAACAACTCCAGTCTCTCATGCTGTGCTGTTGCTGTTGCATGTGTTTCTCCTAATTCTAGCATGGCCTAAGGCAAAATGCGGATATTTTGGGATTAGGAATATTCAGCACCTCTGCCCTCAGTGGGAAGAGGCTGGTGCTTTGCCGTATCCCATGGTAAATCTACAGAAGCACCTGTTTCTCTTCACTGACCATACAGGCAATCTAAGTCAAAGCACCCTCAAAAGCATCTGCATTTACATTAGGGACAGAGGAACCCTCCATTAACTGCTGTCAGATGGATTAGGTCTACACCAGGTTTTGTAATGTAGTGCTGAAACTGTGCTGATGCCACTGTTGCAAGGTTCGCTGGAAATAAGACATTCAGGAAGAGAGCAGGAAGCTTTTGGGACGGATTTTTGTTAGTAGCACAAAACATCTTGAGTGTCCTTAGCTAAGGACCTGCAGTTACAAAGAGCAACTGGACTTTTTAAGCTGTGAGCTTGAAACAAGACAGTGAACGGAAGGAAGTATCCTCAGTCTTGTTTTACAGCTGGACAGACTTAAGGCATGCACAGGTTTATCCAGGATTTCAGCAGTTGGGTCAGGAAACCAAGATTTTAAAGACCCCATGTGAGAATTTCAAGACTTTCTTCCTCCAGAAGGAAGAGCAAAGCCATTTGGGGATCAGGGCCATGCTGTGAAAGCCTGTCATAAGGCACGTAGGGGTGGCTTTGGAATGAAGATGGTTTTTACACACTCAACCTGACGGTTGTCAAAGGCCAAGTTTGTGGTCACAGGAGTGAGCTGAAGCAGGAACTCTAGTACAGCTTTTCCCCTGTGCATGAACAATGAAGGGAAGCTCTGCCTTTTTTGAAGAATTTCTGAGAACAGTAAATTGCATACTAGATCACAGCCCTATTATGTTTTTGGGGAAGTCATTTGGAAATTAATGTTTCGCATTAAGATTTAAATGGGGAATCTATACAGCTCTGCTACTCACAGGCATCCTCAGACCCAGCCTGCCACAGCATTCTCTCCTGCTGACGTGGGTTTAAGCAGAGCCTGGGCTGACAGCAGCCAACAATGCAGACACTTGCTGTCCCTGTGCCAAACTAAGATGATCTGAGCTCTCCCTGCTTCATGGGGCATTTAGAGAGAAGCTGGGGTAGTAATAACCCATCAGTGCCTGGGCTATCAGCTCGATAAAGTGTAAGCTGTGGAAATACCTAGAAGGCAAATGAGGCCAGGAGGAAGGATTTCAATGCCAGGAGCAGTCAATTTTAGGTGACCTTTGAGTTCTTCCTAAAAAGAACGTGACTTTGTGTAAGTCAGCTGACTGAGATCACACAGAGGAGCAAATGGGTTGTTCCGGGCTGGTAAAAACCTTGCTTATTCAAAAGTGGTCCATTAGAGGGTCTCTGAAAGGTGAGTTAAATATGCTGCTGGGGGGGGGGGGGTTGATCCTGGCCTACAGCTCGCTTGCTCCCCACATGCTAATGGGATGGGGGAGAGAATAGAAAGATGAAAAGTGAGAAAACTAATGGGTTGAGAGACCAGTAAGTGATGTAAAGACAATCACTCACCACTTCCCACAAGCAGACTGATGCCCAGGCAGGCTCCAAGCAATGGCCACTTTGCAATATAACCCTGCCTGCTGCCCTCTGCTCACCACCACTGCCATTTTTTTTTATCACTTAATATGTCGTTATATGGTATGAAAGAGCCCTTTTGACAGTTTGGGGAAGCTTTCCCAGCCCTGTCCCCTCCCAGCCTGCAGCTGGGAAAAGTCTTGATATTATGCATCACTGTTGAGCAATAACAGTGCTCCACGCTGCTGCTGTGCACATAACAACACAAAAACACCGGTGTGCTATCAACACTGTTTTAGCAACAAATCCAAACTGCAGCACTTTAAGGTGATGAAAAAGGAAAGTTAACTCCTTCCCAGCCAGACTGTGTACACCCATCTTACTTGGTTTGCTCTGAAGTTTGGAGACAAGTTATGGGCTGGGTGCAGAAATAAGATATTAAGGTTACATAGCATGGTCATCAGCATGAAACCTGTCTTACAGGCCACCACCTTAAGTGGACATACTTCAGAATAGGCTGATGTAGAAAAAATGTAGTCAAAAATCCCTTAACAGTGTCCACCAATGTAGCACTGTAACATGCACGTAAAGTCCTGTAATTAGTGGACACCCTGTTGCTCTGCAGGAACTGCTCACCAAAAAGCAGAGAGGATCATTCCTCTCTCAGAGAGAAACAACCCATTGCAAATCATTTTTCTCAAGCTCTTCCACATGCTCCCTGCTCCCAAACGTCCACCTTGTGTCTTCCATCTAACCTACTTTCCTAATGCAACATCTCCAGCCCACTGTAGGACCGTGGCACTGTGCTCCCTGCTTTTCTCATCCCAGCCCTCCAGCTTCTGCCTTCACCCAGTGCTGGCTCAGCCCATGGGCAGGATGCTGCCGAGCACAGATAAGGGGACAAGCAGGTCTGATCCCACACACGGTAGGTGCTGGATCAGATTAGCTGATGGGTGGGAACTGCCCATAGGCAGACAAAGCAATGTGCAAGATCATTTGAGAAATAAACTCTACATAACCGTGTGGTTACTGTGGATCAGCTCATGAATGGCAATTGGACCCATCTTTGAGGTGACTGTCCTAAGAGACTGCCTCATGCAAAACTGCAGGTGGTTTTCTTCTGAAAGGAGTTTGGTTTTGCTGTAAAGTGATCCCAGTCAGCCTTAAAAAGCCACGATTCTCAAACAAGACTGAGATTTATTCCAGCAGCAAATCATTTCAGCTGTCATTCATATAGCCCCAAGGCTAATGATGCCCTCACCAATGATGCAATTCACATCCGTACTTTCTTACTGTAATCCCTCGTTCCTTCTTGCAAACCAGGAACCACTGCCATGCACAGCAGCATCACGGAGACCTTCTTGATCACCGTGAATGGGTTAAAAAAAGGAAATCTAGTAAAGGCTGTGCTGGCCTTTTGTGTTTTAACAATGAGAGGAAGCTCTGCCTAGTTTGAGGAATTTCCCACGTCTCCAATTCAGACTTGGAAAAGTGCTTTATTAAGCCTGTCTAAGAGGTGTTAAAAAAATAAAAATAATCAAGGAGATTAGGACAAAGATATCTTCCTAGAGCCTACGCATGTTCTCTGTTTGTTTGTTTTTTAAACCTGGATCACCGGAGGTAAACTCAGAGAAGTTCTAGGGAAGTCAAATAATGCCAAATGCTCACACCAGGCTCCTGCTAGGCTGGCCGAGCCATTACTGAATTCAGTCAAGTGTCATTGCTACTCAGATGGTAGAGATTTGTCCCCAAATGTCTTTGCATAGGATTTTGTTCCACAATTTTGCCAGACATTGCAAAGCAGGTTGAGTGAGAGAAGCAGATAAGGAATTTTCTGGATGTGAGTAAGATCTGTGGGCTGAGAAATTCAGCTTTCACCACTCAGCAGCAAGTGACCAAGCAGAAATGGAGCCTCAGGCTGTCAGATTCCCAGCATCCTTTCCCTTGCTATTCCCTTGCCTGCTACAATCTTAGTGCTTCCCATAAAACTGTCACTGGAAGTGAGTTACAGCATTCAAACCAGACCTTTCTCCCCCAGATCTGTGCTTCTTAAGCACATCGGTGAGCATCGCTTTCCCACTGATGGGGAGAGGGAGACAAGGTTGCAGAAGGTCACGCTGTGTCTGCCTTTTCACTGAATCCCAGTCACTTAAGAAACTGGTAGGTGCTGCTGCACCAGAAGGGTTCGGATGAAGGAGGACTGCTGGGGTTATAACATACTGATGAGGGTGAAAGCAGCAGAAAGTCCCCCTGCATCCCCCTGACTCTGAACACTGGGAACAGCACTTCAGCACCCCAGCATGACACCACAAAATTGGGTTTAGTTTTAACAGCTCAAAACACAGGTAGAAAAGAATAGAAACAAGATAAATGCAAGATTCATAGCACACAGCGGCGTCTTGCTCTGTGACCCTGGGTGCCCCAAATCCCTCCTGCCTGTCAGCAAACATCATCTAATATGAGACCAAAGGTTGCACTAAAAAGAAACAAATCCACCATTTCATACAGCTGACAAAAATACTGTGCATTGCAAATCCCATCTGCATTGCAAATCCCAGCCACAGCCCACTGCAAGCATAAAAAACCTCCCCAAAATCTGTTATTGCAGTCAATTTTTGTTGTTGTTGTTGGTTTGATTTTTTTGTTTGTTTGTTTTTCCTGAAAGCATGTAGCATGCCGTAGGACATAAGTGCAGACCAGATTAGCACAGTATAACCGTGCATATCCCTCTTTACCCTGAGTTTAGTCTAAATCAGTTGCAGTCACAATTTCCTTAGCCAGGCTGACAATAGCACTTTGTCAGAATCTCGAATGATTTAATTCTTACACCGAGAAGCCAAAAGCATCCTATGGGAACCTATCACCCAATCACCACAAAACAAGAAGTGCTCTGACCGCAGCTCCCCCGGCAGACACCTGCAGCAGGTTTACCGGGCATGCAAAGAATCTGGCCCTGAGCATCCCTCCAAGCCACCCTCACCAGCCCCAAGCTGCTGACGCACACAGGGAAACCCAGTGCATCACCGCGTACCTGCAGGATGAGGAGTGCTGGTCCTGTCCGAGTCCTTTCCACACTTGTCCTCTTCTGCTGGGCAGGAAGCTTCCCATCCAAGTGTCAGCTCCCGCCCCGGTCTCTGCCCTTTGTTTTCCCCAGAGCTCAAAACACACCTCGTGTGCGTGCTGTTGGTTGGAGGGTTGGTTTGGCTGTTTTCTTTTTTTCGTTTTTACTTTTCTTTTTGCAGCAAACCAGCCTGTGATAAATTCTCGGTGAGCTGGAGAGCGAAGCGTGTAGCTGGCGGTGACTTCACCCAGTGAACCCCACAACCTCCCTTTCCTGCGATCAGTGGGATCCGATCCCTTCTCCACTGGCGTGGGGTGGAGTTGCAGCTGAAAAACACGAGCCCGAAAGCACTAAATGGGCAGGGCAGATCTTCCTTCTCCGTTTGTTGTGTCAGAGAACATAGCGGTTCCTGCTGGCCCCAAGCACGGAGATGACCTCTGGCCAGGAAGGAACCTGGGAAATATTTTCTAAGTGATTTCCTGATGCGGGGGGGAAAGTGGATGGAAGGGACACTTGGGTGGGGGTACTCGCAGGAGAGTGTAATTTCAAGATGGGAAATCATTTTGGGAGCCAGTAGGGGGTTGGAAGTGAAATAAATTATGTTTTCTTATAGGGGAAACTGTTCTAGGAGCCTCAGTTGCTGCTATACAGAGTGATCTGGAGTCCAAGCCCTGTAGGTGTTTTCAGGCTTTCAGCTAAGGTGCCTTTCTTGCCTCCAAGGTGCTGAGATACTCTGTGAATCAGCATGGGAGAGCCTTGCCCCATGGAGCTGGTGTCCAGCTGGCTCCTGGGGGCTATTTTCATGCCCTAACGAGAGTGCTCCCCAGGAAGGTTTGGGATGGAACCTCAGGGCTCAGACCTGGAGCAGAGGATATGTTGATGAAATGAAGGATGCTGTGATGGCTGCTTTGCTTTTGGCTCTCCCAGCTTTGCACCATCTCTGATATTCTTGGAAGATAACACACCACAGCACCAGGGTCCCACATCAACCCATCGGGTGGCCTGGGGCACGTGCCACCCATCCGTACTGCTATCTGGAGATTTCAACTTCTCCCTCCTGACTGCAGAAGCAGCTGAGGACTGCTGCTCTCCTTATTTGTGTTCAGGGTCGGAGTGGGGTAGATCTGGACAGCCCCTTCTGAGGACGTCTTGAGATGGAAAAATGAATATAGGACTCCAGTCTCTACAGCTACCAGCACCCTTCTTTCATCACACAACAAGAATTTATTTCAGCATTTTGTGGTCTCCACTCCGGATTGCTTATTTATGACTATAAGAGCAAGCACGAACAATAGGACATTTCACTGCCAAATGCACTTTGCTCATGTGCTCAGTGACATCACTTTTTTTTTTTTTTTTGCATAAAAAGGGGAAAAAAGACATGGAGAGGGAGCCTGGGCTGTGCACCCAACCTTTAAGTGCTTTCCATTAACAAGTGTGTTCCAAATTTCCTTATATTAACAGTAACCTCTGTATGTGCATAAATGCAAGCTTCACCTGGGTTTGGATAATTTGCTTGAGAGACCAGGGAAGTCTTGCAGGACCTCAGGCGAGTCTTTTTATTTATTTATTTATTTATTTTCCTACCTCCAGTTCTCTTCCATTGCATGGCAAAGTTTAATCAGCTGGTACAGCACCAAGCCTTATGGAGCCCTGAAGATGGCTGGAGCATCTCATGGACAGCTCTAACCACCATAAATCACGAGCTGCCACGGCTCCCTAGCGTGACCCAGCAGGTATCCCACGTACCTGTCCTGTCCCCAAGGGGTGCCATGACCATGAAGTGAGCTGCAGTGCCCTGACATGCACGGGGACAGCAAAGGGCTATTTCAGTTGTGCTGGCGATTCTGGCAGAGAGCAAATATTTAACCTTTGCTCATGCTGGGGACAGCAAATCCCGACTCACTTTGCTCTAATCTGCTGTGAAGGAAGGAAGTAATGAAATGTCTTATTATATATCCGACTAGAGAAATATATTTAGAACTGAGAGTGGTGCTGAAGGTGGCAAGGTTTCATACCAACAGGAATGACGTGCTCTGGTCTGCCCTCCCATGCAGCCAGTGGTCAGCTGAAACTATTTATCTGGATGAATAAGGCCCCCAGGGAGTGCTTTTCTTCCAAAGGAAGAAAAACAGAAACTCATCACAGTGATGGAACAATTAATTTGGGTGTTTGGAGCACCTCAGATGTACGCTGCCATTGCTCAGCCCTGTGGGTTTCTTTCAGGTTTAAATGACGCGAGTTTGTCTTTAGGCTAATTAACCACACTTGTTTGAGACGCTTCATCACAGGAGAATGACAAGCACAGTAACGTGCAATGTAATCATCATGCTGAGAAGGCACAAAATGCTAAATGGCCGTTTAATCTCCTACAGAAAAGCACAGAAAGAGCAAATGTGGGAAAACGAAGCTGGACAGATTTAATTGAAAAGCAAAGCCTACGTTTGGGATAATCCCAGCAATCAACCATCCGTGCAAACTGCCATGGGAATCACTAATATTTGACACGTGTGCATCACAGCAGGCTGTCTTTCTGCGTGAGGTGCTTCATTTGTCTTCACTACTGGGCTCAGCACAGATACACACCTCTCTGGCGCAGTTAAAGCAGGATTTACTCTTGGAGCCTTCGGCCTTGCTGGAGCTCCTTAACTATTAAATTAGGGCTGTGGCTTTAACACCGTGTTTTGGCTAGGGTTATATAAAGCCTCATGCGCTAAAAGCAGTATTGACAATAGGCAAACAAGGGCCTTCGTCGCTGATAGGAAATCCCAGCGCAGAGACATGGGCCAAATAAGGAACTTCTGCAGGATGATGGAGAACTCATTGAGCACTTGTGAAAACCAATCGAGGAAGTAGAAAACGCCTGGAACTGGGAGCCTTTGTGTTCGTGCGATTGTTGGATTTCCCCCAGCAGAAAGCACACTGTAATTCCTTCAGGGATTTTTTGAGTCTCTATCCACAAAGCGCAACCCACCCATCTCTTTCTGAAACCTCAGGCGACTTCCTCTGGGTTAGCAGGACCCTGTTTGAAATGGACGGTTCCAGAAAATCGCCTATTTTCCCATCCTTTCCCCTGACAATGGACAATGAAGGAAATGTCTTTTAATGGTACAGTTTCAAACAGAAATGGTCACCTGAGGGTTATGGGTGTGCAGAGCTCTGCAAAGCTGTATCCTGCACATCATGGGACTCGAGGACTCCATACAATGCAGTCTACTGTGGAATGCTCAATTTTTATTGCAATTATCAGCAAATAAGAGTTGTTAATAGAAGTAATTGTGCCATAACACAGAGAAGCCCAGCAGTCAGGAGGATACCTTCACAGGGCTGATGTGCAGACCCAGAGCTTCTGCTCCAAAAAAGCAGGACAAGTAGTAGCTAAAGGTACACAGATGGGACAGGACAAGGACAAAAGTAATGTTAATATCTCACCTGCTGCGTCAAAAGGACAAGGTAGGACAACCCTTAGGCTAGACATAATACGTGCAAGAGCAAACACCATGTGCAAGAAGAAGGAGGAAGAAGAATGTTGTTGTCATCAAAGTGGTGCCATCAGCTAGAGCCCAGGTAGGAAAGAAGATGTCTCCTAGAGTTGGAAGCGAGCAGAACCTGCAGGATTTAGGCAGAGCCTGAACAGGAGCTCATGAAGAGTTAAAGAGCTCGTGGTGCACAGACTTTGGCATGGGGGTGACTGCATGCACAGGAAGAACCCAGCTGGGAGTGCTTCTAGGACCAAGTTTTTTCTTTTTAAGTCTGGCACGAAGTCCAACATGGTTGGACAGTTAATACATTAGGTTATGATCAAACAAATGGTGTTCTCCTGGGGCAAAGTGAGGGTGTAGAGAAAGAGCTTCTCTCCCTGTCTCATCCCCATGGCAGGCACAATAGTGGAGAGAGAGGTTATGTGTGTACTGCCTTTTCTTAGGTTCTCATGTCCCTTTCACTTACTATGCTATTTATCTAGTGCTTGATTTATTTACAAGAGAGAGGAAGCCTTACGTATGTAGGTGTTATGATAATAAACTTGTCTAGGAAGACACAGATTTAGAAACCTTGCTCTGACAGCAGATGTCTGGTGTGGTTTAGCCCAGCAGGCAGCTGAGCCCCACACAGCTGCTCGCTCGCTTTCCCCAGGTGGGATGGGGGAGAGGATCAAATAGGTAACAGTGCAGGAACTGTTGGGCTGAGATAAAGGCATTCACTAGGTAAAGCAAAGCAAAACCAGGAATTTATTCACTACTTCCCATTGTCAAGCCATTTCCAGGAAAGCAAGGCTCATTATGGTTACTTGGAAAGACAAACTCCATATTGCCAAACATCTCCCTTCCTCCTCCTTTCCCCCAGCTTTTATTGCAATTTATTCCCAGTCAGAAACAGGACAATGTCCCATATGACCCTAAGGCAGGACAGTTGGAGCAGGTCCTCCAAATTATTTCCCATGCTGAATGTCTTACAGAGGAGAAGAGGAAGGGAATAGAAATCTGCCATTTGTAAGAGGCTCCAAGGTGAAAGACTTTGGGTTGTACACACAGTACTGATGCACGTTTAACATGTACCAAAGTACACTTCAGTGGGTTACAACTAAATTTAGTTCATAGATTTGCATATCTCTTCCAGTGGAAAGAGACCTTTTGACCCTTCCTGAATATGCTTATGCATCGTGCTGTCAAAGATCATTCTGCTCGTACTGCTTCCCACTCACCTTTGTGCCCTAAATGTCAATCAGCTCACTGCAAAACCCACGTGGCCATGAGACAGCAAAGACCAGGTCCCTCCATGAGAACCACAGAGTCATCACACGGGTGATTAGAGGTAACTGAGCCCAAAGAAAGGCAAATACAAATTAATTCCAGCGGGCAGAGGGCATTCATTCAGAAAGCCATTTCCTCGTTTGCATTGAAAATGATAGGCAAAACAGAAAACCTCCATACAGAGAAACCTTTACATTCGGTACAGTGCCCTCTGCAAAACACTTTTTCTGTGTGAATTAGATCTCTTTCCTCCTTTACAGACATCAATGAGATGTCTTCACAATCACGTACCCCCTCTGACCCAATGGTCTAAGACCCAGACCTATTTGTTTTATTAAATAAAACTTATTTTTTATTAAATAAAACTTATTAAATAAAACTTATTTTTTATTAAATAAAACTTAATAAATAAAACTTATTTTTGTTTTCTAAGTTTTGTGGCTCTGGGACAAGGAGCACTCTTCCCACTGCTGCTGAAAAGAAGATGGTGTTGACTCAAAGGTTTCCTGTGGCACTTTTAAGGTCACCCAAAAGAAACTACACCATTTGGTGGAAGAGGCAAACTAATTTGAGGAAATTGTTTTTGTTGTTGTTTTTAGCCACACGACCTTTGTGTGTTGCAGCACTTGTAAATTCCTTCCCTAATACCTTTTAGACTGATCACACAGTTTCTCAGAAGGACAGAAATGCTTCCATTTCTCATCTTCCCAATGGTAATAAATACCTACACATATCCCAAATGTCAGAGGCTGAGCAGAGAAGACCCACGGACCATCCTTAAGAACAGGTATGTTTTCTTCAGCTGCTCAGTAGCTGGAAAAGATGTCCAGCTAGTCAAACACCAGGTACTTAAGGGTTTAAGGTGAAGCCTTTTGTCAAGCCAACAGCCAAGTTTGAGTTGGGCAACAGATACATGAGTTGGCTGATGGTATTAGAAAGCTCCTCTAGCTCCTGGCTCTTGTGGAGGAGGATTTAAGCAAGCTATTGCCAATGTTACTGGGAAGAGAGAGATGGTTTACTGGAACTACCTACACATGCTGTTTGCTATGGGTCTTTGAGCTATGACTGGAATTCCCATCTCCTAACAGAGGTTTCCTTGTTTGTTCATAGCTCTGTGAAATGGGGCATCCCTATCTGGTATCAGCACCAAGGAAGGGTGCGGTTCCTTTTCTTGGTAGAGTAGAAGGAATCTGGCACAACCTAGTTGCTTACTGGGGAAAGGCTGATAAGCACCACCACCCCTCTCGTCCACCACCCGACAGGAGCTCCCACTAGCATAGTCTTACGGTGGTTTGCTGACTTTGCTTTGGGCCTGATCTATGGTGCTGCTTTTGACGCAAGGTACACGGGGCCATAAGAAATGGAATACTCTTGAAAATTGGAGCCACCTGCTGGATATCCCAAATTGTGGATAAAATTCCACCCTGAAAGTTCTACCCTGCTCCTTCTTGCACCTCAGCTGTTTTCCCAGCAGCCTGATTCCAGGTAACACAGCAGAGATGACCTTGGACAGGGACAAACAAAACCCAAGGAATGGAGGAAATAGATCGCAGAGCCTGTTGGTGCTCTCAGGGCCATCACACCTGCTCTAGACATCTGAATATGTAGGGAGTGACTACTGGGAGTATTTAGGTGCATAGATATGCAGTTGTACTGCAGAACTCAGATGCCTGCAACCAACATGAAGAGGAAACACTTATGGTCATCAGCTCCTACCATAATACTCTGCCCTCAATTCAGTGTTTGGGCTTGCTGTCACATACAAAGAAAACTATTCACCTTGGGGCTCAGATCCAACAGAGTCAAGAGTGAAATGCAGGAGAACAGAGAGGCACTTGGGTAAAATATTTTGGGAAATTTTGGGGTGGAGGAGCAGGAAGGACTAACAGAGAAAGACATATCTAAGCAACCAAGAAAAAATTTAACATGGAAAACACTCACCTCAGTGTCTGAAGCCAAAAGGATAGATTCAAATGCTAAATCTGCAGTGGAGTTCCCTGATGCAAGACCACAGTTTGGCTTCTGTTGGACCCTGAGCTTTCTCATTTGCCAACACCAAAGACACCTCTGTGGTATGCAGTTATACTGGTCTGATCCTTTAGGCTAAGCTTGGCATCTCTGCCACCCAAGCATAAATGATGTAGGTGTTGCTGAGTAACAGTGAACTGAACCTGAAAAAGTTTGGGTGAGATAAGCATAGTGACACTTATTATTAACATTTCCTGGATGTGCTGAGACTACATACCACTAGTATTTCTGAAGCAAAACAGCTCTGCGTATGAAGCGCTGGGTTGAACAAAAAGTTTTTGCTGGAAAGTCTCCTGCTTTTCAAAGTATGCAAATCCCTAGCCAAAACTTATCACCCACAGGGATGTAAGTACTTAATTGCCTTTCAGGTGCCAAGTTTCCTGTCCATTATCCATTTCCTTGCTAAAAATGCTGAAAGCCCTGACCAGGCATTGCAGAAGCCTATAGGTACCTCTACCTCCTCATTACTTATTTGGGTAGGTCCCTGTTCACATTTGAAGGTTTCTGAGAGTTCCTTCCTAAGGAGCTTGGCCTGGGCCATGTCCAGACATCATCGATGTACGGAGGCATGGCTGAGGTTTTCAGGCTGTTCCTGGCCTAGCTGAATCTCTTGGGCTGAGTGTGCATGTTGTGATTTCACTCAACTTGTTTTCTCCCGCTAGACATTCAGATCTCTCCTCTAGAAATAACCAAAAAGGCTGTAGGATTGTGGCCCACTACAGAAATATCACTTGTAGGACAGATATGGAGAGAAATTCTTGCTACAGATCCCAAAAGTCTTCCAAGAGAAAAAGGAGAACATGGGACAAGGTAATACCAAACCATCAGGTTAACACAACCTGAAGGTGCCATTACGGATGAAATAGGGTTGTCTGTTTATTAACCACCATGCTTGGACCTTTTATTACTGCAGCACAAATGGGGCTTTTTCTTCAGGGCTAGAACAAAAATGGAGAAGAAATATCAACAGTGGACTGTGTACATGAAAATAATACCTGATCTTAGGTTAGGCGGAGCATTCAGTATGCTCAGCTGACATTGGGCATGGCTTTGACCTCCTCACTGAACAGAAAGGACGGTAAATGCTCACCTTGCCATTCCTCTCACACCACTTTTATGCCTACATGGTTTCATCAGCACCAGCCTAATCCTTTAGTTTACAAGATGGATGGAGAAGGGGACTGGACCTGTGGGCTGGCAGGGCAGTGTGCTGCGGTGGAGCCATCTCCTCTGGGACTCTTCTTCCCCAGGCCCCAGACCACTGAGCATGTTGATCCTTATAGGTGGGCTGATGCTCTTCCCCTGTCCAATATTTGGAATGTCCAATCTTTCTGAGGGTCTGGAGAATGGAGGCTGAAGCTAGTTGAGACTAGAGGTGGCTGACAGCTGTTTTTTCCCTCCAGCTGAAAATCATGACATGCTATAAAAATTATATCCTCCTCTGGGACCTCTAAGGCAAATCTGTAAAAGCATTTCTAATAGAAGGAAATATAGGAAAAAGATATTTTGAAATAAGCAAAATACATTGTTTTAATTATCTGATAAATGATACAGGGATTTAAACAGGGGGCTAGCTGTGCTTATTGGTGGTTTCTCCCACCTTAGCTAGCTGCCAGCCAAACCAGTTAAGACTTGGGTTTTTACAGAATTACAGAATTTACAGGTTTTTACAGATCATTGGAAACAAATTGCCCTGGGCTAAGGGTTTTCACAGGTGTTGCATGCCTTCCACTGAGCTTGGAAGTAGTTCTTTTTGCTTGCTGAGGATCGCTTGGACACCAGATCCCTGGTGTATGTGGATCACAGGGGTTTAAGATGCCTGGTATGAGATACCCTGGGACTCCCTGTGTGGGAGAGAGGACTCTGTTGGGCAGAGCCACCACCATAGGTGACCAGGGCTCAGGCAGGGAGAAATCCAGCTGACTTCCAGCACCCATAACAGTGTGGGTGTTCATGTGTAGTTTTGTGAAGTCAGACACCTCCATTGGACTTCCTTTTGTGACAAAACAGTGTTTCCCAGTTAAAAAAGAAAATAAGTCCATGTAGAAGATCCACAAGCTTTCATTGCTGTCTTTTCTTCTTGTTCCCATCTGCACACAAAGCTGATCCAGAGCAAACTTTCTACCTTTGCCTGGGTCAGTTGTACATTTCCTACAATTATTATTTGCTGGGTATACTTCCTGTTATGAAAGGGAAGTTGGCAAGATAAATTTCTTGTGACTAGTTTATACTTGAAAGCGGTGGCCCTGTCCTCACCCCAGAAAGGAATGTGGGGGGAGATGTGCTGTCACCCCACAGACCTCAGAGGGGTCTCCTGAGGGGTGACATGGTGCTGCTGGAAGTGGGGAAACAGGACGTGGTGCAGGTGGGCTGTGTTGTATGGAGGTGACATTTCCTATATTCTCTCCTTTCCCTAGATCCCCAGCATAGTACTTGGCTCAGCACGTTGCTGTCTCATCCAAATTCGCCATTCTTATGGCTCCAGCACGATGCAGCAGGAGCTATAGTGATGTGGCACTGCTGATGCATGTGGCAGAGGATGCTCCCACATGGACATCACCTTGGGAGGCAAGTACCTTTTAAGGAGGCTGGTCTGGTGTACTGCATGAGCAGCCAGCTTGCCACAGTCCTCCTGTGCTTCCCAGCAGTAAGGATGGGTTGCTCACAGCCCATCCCTGTCACCTGGGGTGGTTTCATCTGGTGACACCACATGATATGAGGAATGTGGTCCAGGAGCTCCATTTTTTTTGCCTGGTGTTATGAGACAACCTCACCAAGAAGCACTGGGACCATCTGCTGTCAGCCCTAGCCCCAGGCATTTCCTTTGCTCAGGCAAAGATGTGGTGTTTAAGCAGAGGGAGCAGTGCAGAATCACTGGTTATTCACATCCAACAGCAAAAAGATCTGTATGCACAGCCACAGTGTCCATTTCCATGGGAAAAAAAAAAAAAAGCTCAGATGGGACAGGCGCCATTCCCCATTGCTTTCTGGGAAGAAGAGCTTTTGCTTTCTCCTGCTTCAAAGCTTTAAAGTTGGCCAGATGCTCCCTGTGGAGCACAGCCCAGCTTTTGCATTGGTTCTGCTTAAAAACACACATTGATCTGGCTCAAAACACCAGCAAATCTGACAAGCCTGAGCCGTGCACTTGCAGGGCTGTAGGTTGCCGGTTGTCCGGTTCCGACTACAAAGGATGTTCGCTGGGTGTCTCTAAGAGGCCTCAGATGAGCAAACTCTGCTTGCCTTATCTTGGGTAAACAGGTGATAATTTCTGATAAACAGACATGATAGAAGCAGGAAGGAAAACCTGAGGTATGGTTGTCCACCAGCCTTGCTTAGCTGAGAAAGAAAATAAATCTTGGCTTATGATGTGGCTGAGAGAGCCAGGGAAGCCTTTCATCCAGCCTGCTCCTTTCAAAGGGAAATGGCTCCGGGAATGCAATATTTATTTAGCATTAAATGAAGTCTGTGCCAAGTATTGCAAAAGACAGGTCTAGCTTTTGCTGGGGCTTGTCTGTCAACTGGCATTTCAGAATTACTACAGTAACCCTGAAAGTTTTGTACCAGCCTCAAAGTTTGCCCAGGCAACTCCAACCAGCTTTTGGCTTCCTTTCTAATGGGGGAAAATGATGGATGGAGCTCTAAACTATCTGCAGCACTGAGTGTTTGGGGGACACAGCTCTTCTGAAGAGCGCGATCCCCACTCAGTGCTTCTCAGGCTCCCTCCCCGGTTATAAGAATAAATTTTAGCTGGCAAAATGCTCCAGCAGGACCACAGGGCATGCCCTAGCAGCTCACCCCATCCTTGGGCTGGCCCTGGCAGAAGCCCTGCAGGGCTGATTCAGCTCACTGAGCTAGCAGAAAACCTCATGGCTATCTGTGGGGCTGGTTTGCAGCCAGCACAGTGGGGTGAAGCAAAGTGGCACATGGAGGAACCGCCTGAGGACTTGAGGGGACATGGCTGAGAAAGGGAAAGTAAGAGACCATCAGTTCTGTTCAAGCACTCACATCAGGTACAGGAGGTGGAGAAAAGTGAGGCAAACCCAAATCCAAGGCATTTCCCTGCTTGAAAGCTTTCAGCAGAAAATGTGTATTCTCTCTACACGCCCACCCCCCTTCAAAAATATTTTATTTAGAGAGGATTTTTTGTGAGTCCTACCAATGAGTCCATGTTTTACACAAACAAGCAGGCACAAACAAAAGGCTTCCACAGACACTTTTAATGTGATCTCAGCCACAGCACCTGATTACCTTCTTAAGAAGTGGAAGATGAATCTATTTAAATCACTGAATTCCTCCCTTTTTGTTCTGTGCATTTCCATTTTTCTCCTTGAGCAAATGAGAAAATGCTCTGCCGCCGCTCCAAGGGACTGCTTCCTAGTGGAAATGAGTCTTCCTTCAGGAAGGAGCCCCTGACGCTGCTAACTCCCCATGTGCATGAGAAGAGTTCAGGGAGTAATAAACACCGTATTTGCTCTTGCTGGGTGGTGCAATGAAGCAGTGGCTCTGGCTGTGTCTCAGGGCCCTATCCTGCCCTATGGACGTAGCTCCTGGGGTCCTAGAAAAGCCCAGTGCAGCTCTTCTGCTCCCCATGTGAGCAAGAACTGGAGCTGTGCTGGTGCTGCAGGTCTGTGTGCACCCTCAGGCACAGAGGAACCCCAGGGACAGACAAGGTCCCCATGGGAGCTGTGCGAGCTGGCCTGTGTTTATGCAGCAGCACAGCTGTGCCTTGTGTTCAGGGAGCAGGTTTCTCGTTAATTTTCCTAGCAAGGCAGCTTTTTGCATGTCAGAGCTAAAATTCCCCTTGCACTCACAAGGGTGAGTTCTCCCAGGCTTTAGGGTAGCCCTCCTGCCGTCAGTTAATGGGATTTAATAGGTAGCCACAGGAGGTGGGCTCAAATGTGGGGATCACTAAGAAAACCACCCATCTAGAGTCCCCCTGGCCAGAAACCTTAGGGAAATAAAGCAAACTGGGCACTGCTCATCCAGCATGTTGGCAAAGGATGAATCGCTTTATTTAACAAACAACATTTTCTCAAAGGAAGAGGAGAAAATGATAACAGGAAGATAATAAGTAACACAGGATACCTAATCACTTCTGAAAGCTTGATCATAAATGGTGACTGTCCTTATCTGAGAGTCCCCAGGGAGGCAACTGTGAGATCAAAAGCTCCTGAAGTGAGAAGGTGCATTTCTAGTGTGAAGAACCATGCAGGTCTTGAAAGACTTGTGATATAGCAGCGTGTGGTGGCTGGGGCCATTAGGAAGCTGTGGAGGAAGGACAGATCCAGAGCAGCCAAAATCTGTAAGATCTTCTTGTTGTCTGTGGGGTTGTGTGAAGAAAACAACTCCTGGGAGCAGGTACGCAGCAGTGGGTGAGGGACGATTCTGCCTTCTCTGCTGCCCACCCCAGCTCCAAACTGGCAGTTGGAATTGGGCTTCGTCCAGCATGTTTGTTCCAGTGTGCTTAAAACAACCCTTGGTATTTATGGCAGATTCAGAGGTTAAAAAAAAAAAAAAAAAAAAAAAAAAAAAAAAAAAAAAGCCCAACACCTAGTCAGCTGGCTTTTCTCTGAGCTACACAAATCAAATCAGCCCCTAATTGAATTCCCCTCTGTTGCAACAAACTGGGGCTTGAGCACTGGGATTTCCTTTGATTGTTCCCACTGGTGAAGCTTTCATCCAGTTGCACTCATGTCTGGCACTTCTTAATGACTTCATATAGATCTGTATGTAAATCAGCTTAATGAACTGAGGATGCTCTCAGCTGGGTGAGGTGCACTCACTAGTGCAGCGTAGTGCAGCACAGGAGCACGTCCAGTCTCTGACACCAGTGCCTAAGGTAGCACCTCACCTAGTGCCAGCATCCACCAAAAATGTGAGATTTGATGGGTTCGACTGCTCTTTGTACTGTCCTACAGGGCAGAGCTTGCTTAGCCATTATTTCCAGAATAATCTCCATTTTCCGATGAATAATCTTCAGGGCAAGGAGCCACATTACCCATGAGAAGCAACTGTTTTACAGGAAGCTTCACAATCATTGTGGGTGCTGAGTTCTTCCAGAAAACGTTCATCAGTCGGTGGTGTGAGCCATGGATGCTGATAGATACCCCCAATAAGTTCCCCATAGGGCTGTGAAGCCGTGGAGCAATCCTGGGCAAGTCCACAGTAACTTAATGAGAATCAAATATTGACCCAAATTATGTGTGTGGTTGGCTTTGAAAAACCAGAAAGGTCATTTTTCTTATTTTTTATATTTTTTTTTCCAGACTGGAAAGTCCCTGTGTGGCTGGTATCAGCTACCCCTTTCTGGGACAACATCCAGGCATGGTTTATGGTCTAGCATGGCCCAAAGCCTGTTCATCCTGTGCAGCCCAGGTGGGTGGGAGGGTTTGCTCGAGAGCCAAAGCGCAGTTCCTGCCTGCTTTTATGTCCTAGGACAAGACGTAGCCCAAGCAGCCGGTAAACGACAGCAGCCTGTTGGCCCGGGGAGCTCTGGGTGCTGCCAACTAAAACAAAGGACATTGCAGCAGGGAGAGCAGCTCCCAGTGGCGCGGGACTGCCGGGAGTCTCCAGAGATAAAGCACGGCCAGAGGCCTTCACAGGCACTTCCCTGGCTCTTGCTTCTCTGCTATGAAAACCTCTGGTGTGGGCAGACTGCCTGAGGCCGAGACTCAGCCCTCAGCAGCAGAGCTGGGGCTCATAGGCCACAGCCTGTCCCACCACCCAGGCCATGGAGGAGGACAGGCCTGGGGATGGTGGCCAGGTTCAGCCAAGGGTCCAGGTCCTCAGGCAGGTTGAATGGATGTGGCAGGTCCATGGTTAAGGTGGGAAGTCAGCTTAGCAGGTCAGGGTCAGGCATGGTGAGGGTAACCAGATTCAGACGCAGTCCTGTGGCCACCAGATATGACAATGTGGTTGAGATAGGTCCAAGGCTGGGCTGGGAAGTAAACCCATGGGTTAAGTCCCAAATCAATAGGTCCATGGTCCAGGGGGGCAGCCCTCAGCTGTCCCTTCTCCAATCTGGCCCCAGTCCTGGTAGACAAACCAGGAGGGGATGTGCTCAGGGCCCTGCCAGTACCTAATTTCCAGGTAGGGGGGACACAGCCACAGCAGCATCCTACCATCACCACAACCAGACTGTGGGTGTCCCTTGGCCACCTACCATACTGGTAGGTTGTTTGGCCAAAAGCTCAGGCTCAGATAAAGCCTTTCAGAGCAACGAGCCCTCATTCACCATGGTACGTCTCTCCCCATTTCACTGCAAGCCCCACAGAAACCTTGTGTCCTTCATCTCCCCCTCTAAGTAGGGACAATGAGTAGTTTTTCCTTATACCATGACAAAAGATCTTATCTGGTCACTTCAGAGGACCTGGCAGTTCTCCACCTTGGGGGCAGCCTGCCACCTTGTGTTGAAAGCTGAGGATTATCTGGTGGTTTTGCTGAGGACATTCAAAATGCTTTACTTACAGCTTTGTATTTCAGACACCCAGAAGAAATGACGAAGACCTCTGTGTCCCCGGCCGCGGCTTTGGTGGGACATTTGATTTCAGGTGTCACTCTCTGCAAGCAAGGGTAAACTTTACCTGGGTCCCTAGCAGCTGTTAAGGACTTTCCCTTCTACAGTGAAGGTTTTTGGTCCATTCAAGTTGTGTCATTGCCCCCGAAACTGGATGTGACCTTGCTTACCCTTGAGACAGACCCACAGTTTTCAGCACCCACACCAAAAAGCTCATGGAAGCTCCATTGCTTTACTTCACTGAAAGCCCCAAGCACCACAGAGGTGCTCCTTGGTTTCAGAGACATAGGCATGGGTTCCAGGTGCAACATGTGGGACACCAACAGCCACTGACTGGTGGCTGGATGCCAGGCCAGATGCTCAGGTCATCTTGTACAGCCCTAAACACCAGGTCCTCACATGCCTTGGGGGTTTCATCTCAGGCTGAACCCTACTTGACTTCCACTTGGCTCCTTTTACTGCCTCCAATCTTAAAAAGCATAAAGTGTTCATTAGAAAGAATAGATGTTTATAGGGTGTAAGATTCTTTCCAGATTATTTTTTCATTTTCCTAAATGCTCCTAAGAGTGTGACAAATTCTTCTCATAAAAGCTATTAGTGGTTAATGAGCCCAGAGGGACATGTGCCACTGTCTTGCTGAGCTCTGCTGTAGTTTTCTACAGGGGTTTCCTTCTATTTCTCCTCTGTCATTCATAGTTCATAGACAACCTTTTTTTTTTTTTTTTTTTTTTTTTTTTAATTTTATTTTCTTTTTCACCATCAGACTTTCTTCCTTCCTTACACTGTTGTTCTCCTTTCCGTGTTCTTGCTGGAAGAGGTGTTACGTATCACACATCCCATGTTCACAGGACAGGCAAGCAATATGCACACACGATGTGCAGATGCTATGCAGGACATTAGGTAAGGGTAAAACCTTTACAAAAACCATCAGCACAGCTGTATTGACTCTTGTAGCTCCCAGCCAAGAGGGGATGGCAGCAGGGTTTGCCATGGTGCCCAGCAGAGGTGAAGGCAGCTGCCTTCACACCCTGGCAGCTTTCACAGTGGACAGGTAGGGACTCAGCTGGAAAATGGTGAAGATTCAGAACCAGCTTAGAAATGGGGAAAATTAGTTTCTTCTTCCTGGTTTTCACTTCTCCAACAAACCTGATTCCCCTTATCCTCACACAGGGGAAGAACTGCCCAGCTGAGAAAGACAGGGTTTTGATTTACTAACTCACAAGGAATGGTTGAATTCAGATTTACCTATATGCTTACCCAGCGGGTGATGACTTGACCAGCCCAACAAAGTGCTCAGGATGAGCATGTTTTCCTCCAAAAACCAAAAGCAGGTCTGGGGGACTAACCGTTGGATCCATGGCAAACCCGAATGATACCCATGTGGAACTACCAGTTGCTTTCTGAAATGTGTTGGACGTTGTGTGGCACTTCTGCATCGCTGGCATAACCCCTTCAGGTCACAGGAGATGGTGCAACTCAGCCTCGTGACAGATCATGGGCAGAGCAAGGCAAAGTAGGGCTGCTTCTTCTAAAACAACATCCCCTTCTTCCTGTTGTGTCTGGGCCAACTGCAAATTTGTCTGCAGGATTAGCTCGCCACTGTAGGCTGAGATGAACCAAAGCAGAGCTCAGCTGTGATGATTTCTTCTTATTAGCGGCTGGCTGCAGACACAGTCTGGCAGCGTGGCACCTATTGAATTCCACCCGGGTATTGAAGAGCCTCTTGGCAGCCCAGCTGGGGAGTGACTTATGGGCTTGTTTACTTGTTAGGGCTACGACTCATGTTCAGCACAGGCCAAGCTGAGTCAATTTTTCATGTTTTGCTACATGGTGTGTGCACATCAGACATGAGGAAACACGCTAGAGCTGCAGAGGCTCAGCCATGTGTTTGCACTCCTTTGTGTCCTTGTTCCTGCACATCAACACCGGTGGAGGCTGAAGGTAGGGCTACAGCAGACCCTATTGCCAGTTCAGTTCCTGGTTGCTGACCTGCTTATCCAAGTGCAAAATGATGCATAAGATTAAGTCATTTTCTAAAGGAGGTCTGAAATCCTTGCTTTTCCAGTAAACATGCAGGTAACTATTTACTGGCACACTGAGACCCTGCCAAGGGATTGGAACGAGTGCTAGCACCACAGAGAAATGAATCCACGTGTCCTCATAGCAGCAGGACTTTTAATAAGATGAGTAACAGGTACAAGGCGAGTTTCCAAATACATTAACATGCATAAAAAATTAGGTTGTGCCTGGTCATAGCTTTGCAATCTTTCAGTGGAATTGCTGTTAAGTACTGATTTGCTTTTGCATTTTTATTGCTTATTTAAAATGTGGCTCTACTTGGACTGGGTTCCCGTAACAGGGCACTTTGGGCTCCCACATCTATTGCCTCAGAAAACCTCACATTAAAACCTGGTCAGCTGTACAAATCCCAGCCCCATCCACACCTGACTGAAGTCAAAAATTGCCAGAGTTTTCCTGGCACTTGATAACACTTGATAACACTGACCCCAAATCTGCAGTAATGCTCTCATACCCTTTGCCTGTGGCCCCTGATGCTCTCTAATAAGCCTGAAAAAGGAGGTAAATCTCTTTTCCCAGCCCTCACCCTCAACTAGTGCCATGCAGGGAGCCGTCCTTCCAAAATCACCACCCCCAAAGCCCCAAATGGGAATAAGGGCAGAGCAACCTGCTCCCACCTCCAGATGGCCACCACACATGTGCCTTCCCACAGCCCTTTATATCAAGAATTGCTGGGAGCAAACCCAGCTAAGCAGCATGTTTTCCTCACACCAAATAGTTGCCCACGCACCAAAAGAGGTCCCTGGAGGAGCCACCTGCCACCACCATCTGGCTATGATTGCTGTGAGCTTCCCTAAAGTCTCATGCACACACGTGGTTCTCCAGTAGTGGAAATGGTCTGGATATTTATTATTATTATTGTTGTTATTGCCATTTTTAATTGGGATAGATGGAGCCACAAGGGAATTTTTTTTTTTTTTTTTTTTTTTTTCCTTTTGGTTAGCTTTTTTAAAGGCTCTTTCCTAAGTTCAGACCTATCCAAGTGTGGGAAGAGTCACTCTGAAGGTAAATGGAAAGAGGAGTGATGAGGAGGTAAAAAAAAAGGCCAAGTGTGTGATGCAAAAGCAAATGCCTGGGAGCTTTTTAGGAAGGGAAGTCAGAGTGATCCTGCTAGTTTTTGTCTCCTAGTGAGTTAAAGACACAAGAGAGGGTTCGTAATGACATTTAGATTGGAGTCGCAGAGCTCCTCAGATCCAGCTGCACTGTCACCATCCCACTGATGTTTAACAAAAAGGCAATACACCATCCAATACTACAAACCAGGATTGCTTGCCCTCTGGCTCAGGAGCTGCTCCTTGCTCAATTCTTTGTGCATTGGTGAGTGACTGCCCTAAAGGGAAGGGTCCTGTCCATCCCAAGGAGCCCAGCAGCCCAGCTGCTCCTTGTCCTACAGCAGCAGCCTGGCTCTGTGGCTCCAGATTTGCACCACAGGTCAAGACAAGCAATGGATGCATAAAGCCATGGAGAAGGAGAGAGGCCATTTTTGTGTCTGCTTAAGGAGGAAGAAGAATGTCATACTCAACAGGTAAGGTCCTCAACATCCATCCTGACAGCTCTAAGGGTCACCCTGCTCAGACACATTGGTCATCTGAGACTTGCTCAAAGGTGGCTGCATCTCCTCAGGTCCTGTGTGGTGGTTCAGGATGCTGAACTCACAGCTATGGGTTCAGGGGCCAAGAAACATCAAACCTTGTTGAGCTGAGTTCTTCACAGACTTTCTGGTGTTGGCACTGCAGAACCATGGTGGCTGGTGGTGGCCCTGGACAGCTGCTGAGCTATTGGCCTGGAGAAGTGGATAGCTGAGTGCAACCTGTGGGCCCTGCACTGGTAGCAGAGTGGGACCTCAATAAGCTCAGGGGTGGGAAGTCAAATCAGCCCTACAGAGAAGCTAAAGGCCAACCCAGCAGTAGACTGGAGGACTTGACAGATGTCACTGGGTAAAAAATAGGGCCAAGAACCAAGAGCATGGCCAAACGCATCTAGGTTTCCCTTATCATCTCTTTCCCATCAGAAATTTGATTCCAGAATCTCTGGTTTTCCCCTTGGCAAAGGTGTGTGCCTTTCCTTCGAGCAGTCCTGTGGGATGGAGCTGACCCCACACAGAAACACTGAATGCCTTGAGGTGGAGGTGGACATCTCATTGTGACCTGGAACGATGCTGGACAAGGGGAGTGGGGCAGTTGGCTGCTGCATGGTGTTACATATCTCCTTGTCCAACCCCAAGCGGTGGTGTAGACCACCAGATGGGGCAATACAGGAGTTTTTTGAGCTCTTGAAGTGTGCAGGTCACAGTTGGGCAGCTCCCTCTTACAGATGAGCAGGCAGGTGGGTGTAAAAAGCAGTGGGGGAGGTTTCGAGGATATGGAAATCTAATCATCCTTGGTGGCCTTCACATCTGTTATACGCTTTGGGTTCTGCAAACAAAGTTTGTTTCCCCAAAGGCATTTAGGCGCATCGTTTGTGTATAGACTTCTAGTTCTGTGTCAGCATTGTCATCCTGGCAGACATGCAGGGACCTGGCCTGGCTGGAAGAGAGCAAGCACAAAACCCGGGGAGTCCTGCGGGGGAGCGGCGGGCAGCAGCGGACGTTCTGCATCTCTGCCTCCAGCTCACTGAGTCACATCACCCACGCCTGGAAAACGGCCTTCATCGGGCATGTTCTTGGCATTGCGCCTCCAGGCACAGCACTTTTTGTGTTCTTGCTGAGGCTCGTGAGGCTGGGCTGGATGTCAGAGAGAAAGAGGATGTACTAGGAACTGGCAAGAAAATTCCAGAGTAATGGGAGGACCCAGTAGGCTCCTGGGGTCTCCAGGGAACTGGCACCGAGTCACAGCAGAAAGACACAGGGAAGTAAAATCAGAGGTGAACGGAGATGTTACTAGACCAAGCCCAGTGCACACCGAGCCTGATCCAATGTTTTCAGCATGGGGTCATAATTTTTCCTTCGGTATAGTCCATCAAGGAAAACAAACAAACAAACAAAAAAACCAACCTACTGATTTTTGACCCTGTTTCTATTTCCAAGCAAGTGAAAGGTGCTGCATCCGTTGAGGACAAACTATGTGGATTTCAAGTGATTTCCAAACTTTTCATTCTGAAAATTTATAAATGTCCATTTAAGACTTTGTGTATGCCTTTAGAATGCACAAGATAAGGCAAAGATGGAGGAGGAAAAAAAAGGGGGGGAGGAGGGAGGGGAATAAAATTATTGTGTAATGAACCAAATGAGAGGGTCTTGTCTGAAACTACCAAAGTGATTCAATTTTATGTGGATTTTTTTTTATTATTTTATTTTTTTGGTGTTTGCAGGAGCAATGGGAATGTTGAGGATGAGCACAGTGCTTTTTGCATCCCACCAAGGCTTTCTGCATCATGGGAGGGTTTTCCTTGCTCATTTTTTGGAGGAGCATTTTGAAGCCCACCAGCTCCTAGGCATTGGAATGGGCTGCCCAGGGAGGTGGTGGAGCCACCACCCCTGGGGGTGTTCAAGGAGAGGTTGGACGTGGTGCTTAGGGACATGGTTCAGTGGGTGACAGTGGTGGTAGGGGGATGGTTGGACCAGATGAGCTTGGAGGGCTTTTCCAACCTGAATGATTTTATGATTCGATGATTCTTTGCAGGCTTGTTCTCTTGGGGGCTGCATTTCTGCAAATGTGAAGTGTGAGCTGGTCAAAGGACGCAGCATCTGCCTCTGCCCCTCAGCTCCTGTTTTTTTCTCTTGTATCTGCTATCATAGTTTTAGCCTCCAGATGGCGAAAACCCTTCAAAAGACGCTGCAGAGAGCTCTAGGGAAGCTGGCGGTGATCTGCTTACAAAACCGCAGCAGAAAGACCCGCAATGAAGAATTCCCCTCAATCGTGCGTTTTCCAGCTCATTTCTGTGATGACGTCCGCGTCCCCCGGGCTTGGGCACCGCTTCGGAGCTGGGGGCAATGGGTCTGGGAAGAGAAGGGGAAAATATGCTCCTGAGTCAGGGTTTCCTGGAAAGCTGCTGGGATGATGAAATCGGCTGGTGCCTTACGTCAGGTGGAAGTTTTCCACCAGGCTGCCCCAGGAGCCGGTTTGCAAGGCAGAAACCTTGGGTGCGATGCTGGAAATTCCTAAATCCCACCTGTGTGGACTTTATACTCCTTTTTCAGTGTGATACATGAGCAGTTTCCTTGCAAAAAGTCTTGAGAAACCCCAATTCCTAGGAAAGGCTGAGTGTCTCCTCTGAAAAGCAGGTCCTTTGTGTAAGTCTGCAAATGAACCAAGAAAATGAGAGGTGATGGGAAGATCAGACCGTAGGCAGAAAGGGGATTTCTGGCTCCCAGATGGAAAAATATGGTTGAGTGATTCCGGTTTGAGTGATTGCCTGGATTCTGTCAAAATGATGCCAAGTGCCCCGTCCCAGGTGATGCCCCTGGCTGTAGCCTCAGAGGGGACGTTTGGTGGTGGCACTTTCTCCCGGTCGGGATGCGGGGCTGCCTCGCCTAGCATCACAGCTCACCATGGGCAGAACAATGCAAATAAATAAGGGCATGGAGTGAAGATGCCGAGCCCAGAATGAGCAAACAAGCTGGTGTTTGGTGCGAGGGCTGGTTCAGCTGCCAAACTGCTTGCTGGGGAAGGTTTGGGTGGCATGGGCTGGCTCTGCTCTCCCTGCAGGAGCCAGAGCAGGCATGGGAGGGAAACCCACGGAGGGTACCACCAGGCAGAAACCCTGGCAGGGTCAGGCAGTCCCCAGGACACTGAGGTTGGAGGCAGGGGGGTTTCAGAGGAGGCACTACCTTTTCTCATGCCTTTTTCCAGGGCATCTGCTCCTGCTGAGTGCCAAGCAGGGCAGCGGGTGGCAGGGACACGCAGGTGACCGCAGGCGTGGGTGGCTTGTGCCAGCGCAGGCGATGTCTTTATGCTGATTCAGTTGGAGAAACGCACGGAATTAGAGCCCTTGCGTCCATCCGTGTACCTCGTGCCAGGCTAAGGAGCCTTTCTTCTGCCTCAGCTGCCTCTGGCATCCGATAAATCCTGACCTGTTTTTTGCGCGGTCCAGCATTAACAGCACAGATGGAGCAACTTTACTGGAATATGCATGGCTTTCAGTCAAGGAATAAATTACATTGGTTCACAGATGCTTTCTCCTAGGGCTAGGATAGGCAGAAATATATCTTACAAAAAAGACCTCCTTCTATCCTGTCTTCTTTCCCATCCTGAATAACCACCCTGGCTTGGGCTTGCCAAAGGGTTTTTAAAAGCTCTGTCTTTCAATTTGTCTGCATCTGACATGGAAACAGATAAGCACGAGCACCACAAGAGTTTCTGTCTGTTTTTCACAGCCATTTTTCAGCTTATTTCTGTGCTTTGAAGTGGTTTGTACTGAAGAAAAATGAGTGACAAATATCAGAGAGAAGAAACAAGAGCCTTGTCAGAGCAAACTCACCTTCACAGCATTTCCCAAAAGCTTTGGCTTTTTTTTCATTTCATGTGAACATTCAACTTGCTCTTTTTTTTTTTTTTTTTTTTTTTTTTTCTCTCTCTCTTCTTTCATAGAAAAGTAAAGCAGACAAGGTTTGAAAGCAGAAAACACGATGAGTGCTTCAGAGAGTTTTGCTCGTGAGGCTTCATCTGGAGCTGCTTGGCTTGACAGCCTGCAAACTCAAATTTCCTTAACCAGAGCCCTGAAAACATGGTATTCTGCTTAAACTGCTCCAACCCTTTAAACTACTCTAACCCTTTAGAGCTGTGTAAGCTGCTTAAGGTTCAGCTACAGTTCGGATCAATCCAGATGCTAAAGCGTTGCAGAGTAGCCGAACACTGTGAACTCCCCCTGGCTTTGAAATGATCTCCAAATTGAAAATGTTTCAACTGGTAGCATTTAAATATTCATTGCTCTAAATCTAAGAAACTTGTTTCTAAATAGGATTGAATTATGAGTTTCAAAGAGATTTGCAGCATAAAGCCACATTTGCAGGGAGCCTGAGTAGCAGTTTTAAAGTTATTAACTTCTGCTGTTAGGAAATTCCTCCTTAAGTGGCATCTTTAACAAAAGCTTCACGAAATTGCCTGTACCGATCAAACAATACAGATGCAATTATTTTGTCTTGAACTTTAAAGCTCACTGACATCCACAAAACCAGATGTATTGTGTCTCCCTGACTCCCAGTACCCAAGTAACATATGATGAGTACTTCTTGATGTCTTGTGCTCGTTTGCTCAGGTTCATTAACCCCATGGTGATGGGGACATGCAATTACACATGTAGGCAGGCACAAACTCCCCGCAAAGCCAAGCCATGGCTGAGCCCAGATGCAAGGGGGGGCGGGGGGTGGGTTTAAGTCACAAGCACCACTTGGTCCTCCCTTTAAAACAGCCAGCAGCCTGGGCAGTTACGTGCATTAATATAGTATCACACAATCATTAAGGTTGGAAAAGCCCTCCAAGATCACCTGGTCCAACCATCCCCCTGCCACCAATGTCACCCACTGAACCATGTCCCCAAGCACCGTGTCCAACCTCTCCTTGAACACCCCCAGGGGTGGTGGCTCCACCACCTCCCTGGGCAACCCGTCCCAGTGCCTGACTGCTCTTTCTGAGAAGAAATGTCTCCTAATTTCTAACCTACGAAGCTATGCCAGCAGGTTAGTGCCAGTTTTTAGCCTGTCATTGTAGGGTTGAGAGGTGGCAACACCAGTCCAGGTGAGATGCCTGCAATGTACAACGTTTGTGGCCAAGTTCTTTCCACCTGAAAGAACAGGATGTGTTTTTCCGGGTTGAAATAGGGTGAGACCTTACTCGGTCACCTCTTCTACCTCTTCCTGGCAGTGGAAATGAGTTAAACATCAAACTCTTCACTGATTAACCAGCCCAAATACTGGGGTGGGAGCGGTGGGCAATGCACAGCTGTGGGGTGTGATGTGGAGTTGTGCCAGGCATCAGGCTCAGCAAAAATCTTGGGGGGCTGAGTCTGCAAGCCAGGGGATGGCTGGGAGCTCGCTGAGGGGATGGACAACCTCAATGACCAAGGAAAGCCTTGTGGGGCCTGAAGCTGTTCCCCTCATGCTGAAAACACACATCAGTCCCTGTGGGGGGGGGACTTGGGCACCTTCATCCAGTGAAGAGATGCTGAAAGTCCTGCTGAGCCCATCCAGGGTTATTTGGATGTTTAATTCAGTGACCATTTCATGGAAAAACATCACCTGGGAGGCTGCTGGGTTGGGGCATGGGGACCGGTCCTGACCTTTAATGGGGAATTTCCAGTGCTTTAATGGTGCTGGTCGTGGAGGGTGCCCAGAACTTGGAGCGTGAAGGTCTTTGAGACATTGCAGTGAGGATTCCGTTAAATAGGATTTTATTGTGGGAAGAGCTTGCCTAACACTCCAAAGGCACAGGAAAATCAATGGCAACTCTTGCCAGAATATTTCTTTTTATCTTCAGCAAAATTTATCCTCTGGAAGGAGATATTTGCATGTTTTGGTACAGGTGATAGTAAGACACCGGCAGCTCAGTGATGAAAATCACACCTGGTGTTCCTGTAATAGCTGCAAGCCTCAGGGTCACACTCAGGCAGTTTCCTTCCCTCCTGGTGGAGCTGCAGCTGTTGGGGACAATTCCATGTCAGCCAGTGGGAAGCTCCTTGCCTTCTTCCCAAAACCACGTGCTCCAAAACTACAGGCTGGACTCTGCACCCAAGCAGCAATCCCGAAGCACCAGGATGTAAATCCGAGCGGGATTGCATTCCCCTGCCATCACAGGGCAGGTCCAGGTGGGCATCTTCAGCCTGGAGGACATCTGGGACATCCCTGCGCATCCCTTAGACCTGTTTTAAGCTCCCCAGAGCACAGCAGCACACGCATCTGAGAGCCTTGCCTAAGAAATGCTAACAGTGCGGTGCTTCCTTGAGCCCCGGCTCTATAATTAGCAGTGCTGTGTCAGCGAGCGTTTCTGCCGCAGCGCTAATTGTGAAACTTGTTTTCCAGGAGTTGCTCGGAGGGGTTATTTTGGGTGACTCGGCCATCGTGCAGAGTCCCCTTTGCCGCTCGGATAAGGCTTCCTTGATGGCTGCGGGGGAGTGGGGCTGGGAGGACTTGGCATCTGGTGGGACACCAAGACCCCAAAACTCCTTCCTTGGCCCCACATCCATCCATCTGTGTGCTGGGATGAGGGTTTCCCCACCATATAATGGCAGTGATGGATTTGTTAGAGGGAACAACCAGTTAGTCTGACTGGGGAAGGCTCAGGGTGGCCTTGTAGGATGTGAACCACGGGGTCTGTGGTGGGAGGTGGGTGTCCCTGGGGAAGGGAGCAGGGACCTGGGGTGGCTGAGCCCCGGAGGTTCCTGGTTCCACTGCCTTTGGGGTGGAACCAGGAAAACACCCCACATCCTCACACAGGGGGGTTCTCTGGGGATGCAGCTATGGGACATGGCGCAGGGGAAAGCAGAGCGAAACGGTGGGGTGGTTTCACACCGAAGGGCAGCTCAGCTCCACCATGCTGCTCATTCATTCACCCTCCTCAGTGGAGCAGAGGGAGAAAATAAAATGAAGAAAAAAAAATCTCAAGGGTTGAGATAAGGACAGGGAGATCACTCAACCATTACCATCACGGCCAAAACAGACTCAGCACAGGGAGATTAATGTGATTTATTGCCCATTGCTAATAACAGAGTAGAGCAGTGAGAACTGAAAGCAAACTAAAACCCTCCACGTGGGGTCCCTCTCACGGGATGCCGTCCTTCCCGAACAGATCCAGGGGGGGGCTGCCCACAGGCAGCAGCTCTTCAAGAACTGCTCCCACACGGGTCCTTACTGCAGGCACATCACCCCCAGTTTATGTCACTGTAGGAGGGAGAAGGGCCAGGACGATTACGTGTTTATTAGATTAGTGGCCCTATTTCTAGCAGAGCGGTAAGACCAAGAGGTGTTTTGCAGAAGCCTGCATGCTTTATCCCAGGCAGCAAATCCTGACTCAGCCTGTTACATAAATTATTTATTGCAGTTGTCGAGAGCCAGAGGAGCTAAAGGCTGAATTAGCCCAGAGAAGGAGGGCCACGCAAGTGAAATAAAAGCGTAGGCAAGCATAGCTCAGCAATGGAGGATCCTGAAGGCACAAGGACAAACCTCACCAAGTGAGCTTCACCTGCCATCGCCTCTTCCCTGGGGGAATTTGGATGGGGCCTCCTGGTGCAAAAGGATGAGCATTAATATTTTGGATGGGGGGTCGCACCATACCCACTGGTCCCGGCTCTGTCGAGTGTATTATGCTCCAATTTTATCCGTAGCCACCAGAAATGAGTGAATTTTCTGGAGTGAACTGCTAGAGGAAGCCTGAAAGCTTTTCAAATCGAATGCGTTGAAAGGATCAGGAATCTGCCAACAGCTAACATCTTGCAGGGAAGGCGTTTTGGATCACACGAGATGGCTCACCAGCTCGAGGATTTTAGGAATAAACAGCACGTCTGCGAAGCGTTGAAGTAATTCTCCCTTGTCCACAATGGGAAGGGAAAGAGGAGCAGCCAGAAGTCAGCTTCATTGAAACAGAGAACAAAGAGCTACAAGGAGGAATATCTCCTCTTCTGGAGGGGAGAGCAGGTGCTTGGGGGTGGGGACCCCTAAATGGCCACAGCTCGTGAGTCAAAGCACTGGAAAAACTTGGATTCCTGAGCCCAGCAATAGAAAGAAAAATTGGAAGGAATGGGATGAAGGCCTTTAAACACCTGCAGGAGGATGCTGAGGGTCAGACAGGGAAGAATCAATGTCAGACAGGGAAAATATTTGATTTAGCTAAAGGACTATTCTGACACAAGAGCAAAACAGGGTTGTTACATGTTCGTGGATGCATTTAATTAGGGGAAACTTCCTGGCTATTGAAGCAGAAGCAAGCAAAAGGAGGAAAAAGTGGCAAAATCTCTTGTGATAACAAAGGTGTTGGGGGCCATGTGGCAGCAGCGGAGCTGGGTTTTCCTCCTGGGTGACGTGGGTGAGAGCATGGGGAAGGGTCCCACCAGGGATGCTCCTTGGGAGATAAGGTTATTGCCAGCTCCACACCTGGTTTAATGAGGAAATTAATTAAGGGAAAGCAAGATTTAGGTAGACCACTGGCCGGGCTCAGCAATTTAGACCCCAGATCTCACCCAGAGGCTGCTCCAGGGCAGCTGGGCAGTGGCTTACTGCTCTGATGGGCCAAGACTTTTCTCCAAATGTCACCCTGAGGTTCTCTGCTGCCCAGTTATCTGTTGTGGAGCATCCTCACCATGGTTTGGTTCCTCCAGCTGAGAAATGGCAACAGTGCTATGAGCCTCCTCTGTGCCATACAGGAGCCCCACTCGCCAGAATAAACCAGTAAGTATCGCATCATATTAATATTAGTAGTAAAAGAGAAGAATCGGTTGCTACAAAGAGCTCTCTTCATCCCATGCAGGTACCCTGGGAGACCAATGATTTAATCAATCTCCTCCTCGCGAAGCATTAACCCAGAGAGACCTGAGCTGCCAGAATGAAATGCGGGCAGATTAATGCCCTGACCACACGTTCCTGATTTGCTGTGGAGTCTGACACCTCCTGGCAAAAGCGCCTGTGCCCTGAGATTTATTTTGAGACAAGGAAGGATGCTTGTGGAATGACTCCTTCTCCTTCGAGCTGAGTTAAAGGCAGGTTGAGCTTGTGCAGAGAGGGCAGAGCTGAAGCTGATGTTCCACCAGGGGGGCCCTGCATGCTGGTGAACCAAGGGGTCCAAAGGAAACCCCAAATAGGGCCAGGATCCGTCCCCGACTTTGAAGCCGACTGGCATGGTCTGCCCATGTGTCGTTTGACCCTCTCAGTCACCCTGGATGGGGTGGCCACATCCAGGCTGCTGTCAGGAACGGTCTATGGCCAGAGCAATCTCTGGCACCGTGGCTGGGACAGCTTCAACACCGAGTTTCATGCAGGGGACCCTTTCCTGAGACCATTTAATGTGCTGTGATACATAATCTTTGTTCTCTCATAGTAAAAAATGGGAATATATAATACACTGCCTTTCCCGTGGATGGATGCCCAGGGCAGATGTGGGATCTCCATCCCTGGAGATAGTCAAAACTCAATCCAACACAGCCCTGAGCAGCCTGATCTGAGAGCAGATTTAATGCTGAAACAATTCTTGCATCAAAAAGGGGACTGGATCCAGTGATTTTGAGAGGTTTCGCCCAGTTAAGTTAATCTGTTGGTTCTGAATTATCCAACTATGCTAAAATAGAGGGAAATTTCTGGAAGTATCCTGAGATTCTACAGAGTTATTCTCCTGGTTATTTGTGCTGTTTCACCATACCTTGGCCTGAGAGATGGAGCCGATTTTTGGATTTAAACTGGCTTTAAACTGTCTTTATCCCTGCTGCGCATCCCCCCCCAGCCTCGTGGACTAGCCCAGGTTGTCCCAGGGGCCCCATCCAGCTTGTCCCACACCGTGGAGGTGAACTACACCACGGGGGTGGTGAGGTGCACCCAGGAGCAGGATGGTTTTACCACCCCATGCCATGTTGTGAAACTATTGCTTCAGAAAATGCCTTCCAGAAACACCTCTCAGACACAGCTGCTTATCTCTTCCTAAATCCCAAATTCCTAAATTTTACTGTTTTTATTTTACATGAGGTTTGTGCCCACACTCTGCCCAAGGTGCACAGCCCTTTTGCAGCCCAGAGGCCCCAGACAGTGCTGGGGAAATCCAAAAGGCTGCACCTTTTGCACTGTTGGGTTCCCAGAAAAATAAGTCCCAGATTTTTAGCAGAGCACTCTGGATGACAATGCATCGTACCGTGAAGCCCTTCCAAAGAAACACAAGCTCACTGCTCCTTTCCAAGCAGACAGGAGTCCACAGTAAGCTCTTCAAAGCAGGTGCAAATGCTTTCTGCTTCCTCGTGGTAACAGATAAGAGTTAAACAATCTTAAAATTAAAAAATAATAAAATAAAATAAAATAAAATAAAATAAAATAAAATAAAATAAAATAAAATAAAATAATAAAGCTTCACCATTTTGCATTGAAACTTACAGGACCAGAGATTGTAGGGACAGGAAAGTTCAGGGCTCAGTCAAGGTGGCTCAGATGAAGTCTTTATCTGGTCATGTCTTGAAATCTTCCAAGGATGGAGATGGCCCGATCTCTGGGCAACCTTCTCTGCTGTACTCAGGGTGGAAATTTTTCTCCTCATGCCCACCAGGGACATCTCTTGTTCCAGCTTATGGCCTCCATACAGTTGAATAAAGGCTTCAGAATCCCAAAGGACAACTTCGACACCTACAGTATTGAAAAGAAAAACAAACAAACAAAAACCAAGAGAACATGGCTGATTTTTAGAGCAATACAGAAGTCTGTCATCTTGGACGCAAGGTGTTTTGAGGTTAGGGATGAGGTGAGCTGAGGAATGATGATGTTTCCAACAATAAAAAGGGAATTTTCCCCTCCTGGCACTGCAGCCAGGTCTGCAGACTTGCAAGGGTGGAAGGTTTCCAGAGGAGAACCAGAAACAGGCTGGCTCCTGTCGAGTCATGCCCCTCGGGCTAAGGAGGACCTAAATGTACACCTCCCGCTTCCTCCAGCGTGGTCTAACAACCACTTCTCAGGCAAAAAATGGGCAGGAGCTCAGCTCATCCCCCACCAGGACCTGCTGCTGCCAATCGAGGAGCTCCTGCAGGGCAATTTATTCCCAGCGTTAGGAGAGAGATAAATGAAAAGAAAAATTAAAACTTGCAGGGTCACACAATTTTACTAACTTGGAGGTTGAGCTATAGCAGGGATAGCTTTATTCTTCACCCCAGCCCTATCTCCACCTCTACCACCACCGTTTTGCCTCTTCCTGGATGCATTTTGTTCCCTTTAAAACAAGACCCCATTAGGTATGCTTGGCTGCCTTGCGCTTTTCTATTTTGGAGAAGATTTGGGAAGAGGGCTGCTGAGAACGTTTTTAAACAGATTATGTGATAACAGTCCCAGCAAATCTGCTGCATGGAGGAGGATCCAAATTTAGTTGCATCAGTCACTGCAGAGGACATTTTTGCAGGGCGGACATGGGACGGGGTCAGCCCAGGTTGGCTTCACCTTCAGACGGCTCCTGAGACACGCTTGCCTGGCTCCTGCAGCTGCAATTCCCTCCAGTTACCCATTTTTTATGATGCTGATTGAGAAATTGGCCGAGAGGCAATGAAATTGCTCTGCAGGTTGCCAAAACCCACATCCAACTATTTGGTGAATATAGAGCTTGTCACTGGCTCAGTCTCAACCTTGTGCTCCAGGAGGCTGAAGCCCCACAAATAGCAAAGCAACATCAAAAACATGTCCCCGTGGACATATCCATCCCCATGGAGATATCCATCCCTGTGGCTGCTCCTCAGGCTGGAAGAAGCCAAGGCATGTTGGGGTGGTTCAGCTGCTCCTCCCTGGGTGGGGATTGATGAGCATCCAGGGCCCAAAAAAAGCTGCTGTGGGTTGGGATGAGCAGCTGGAGGAGGGGAAACCCACGAGCAGTGATATTGGAGGTATGGCATCCATAGCAGAGGATTTTAGCTTGGCATTCCCAAGCTGATGAGCCCTGGCTGGAGGCCACCAGGAAGTCACTGCCTGTCCAGCCAGCCTGTGCACTGAAACCTGGTGACCTTCTAAAAGCCTCCCAAAATACCAACACATACGAGCTGGGACGACAAAACAAGGTCAGACGCCAAGGACTGAGCCCTACAATGCCTCTTTCATCCATGAGAAACCCAAACCGAGGGGAATCCAGAGCCACCAGATGCAAAATCATCTGCTGAATGACCCATGGGTCTTAACTGAATGAAATTAATGAGAAGCTGATGTCCCCAAAAGCTCAAACAGTATTTGTGAACAAGGGCTGAATTTTGGAAAAATAAGACAGCAGCAGCTGTGGTGGGTTTTACACCAGGCTCTGGCTCCTCGTAGGACACTCGCAAATACCAGGTGAATATTTGCTGGCCCACGCTTGTGCTTTCACGGGTGCATCCTGAGGAGGTGGGGGCAGAGGAGTTTTAATGCAGGGAACACCAGGACAAGGCAAAGCAGAGAAAGGGGCAGATCCTGATGCTAACAGTGACGCTGTGCCCCCCCCAAAACCTCACAGCTCTTCTCCCCACCAAATACACTCAGGCATAGACCCGCTGCAGGCTCACATGTAGGGGCTTTGCTCCTGCAGTTTTGCTTGAAAATTGCCACTGCCCTTGGTGCGGGCTCTCGTGACCAGGAGGAAACCCGGTTTGGGGTGACTCAGCCCTGGCTGCATTGCCACAGACCTCTCAGCTCAGCGTTTCCCAAGCCCTGGGAAGCATCTTGGTTGGGCCTGGTGCAAAGCTGTTCCTTTGTAATTCCTTGGGCAAACACGTGCAACCTCAGCAGGGTGGTGAAAGGATTGAGCAAAGGGCTGATTTCTCTGGAACAAACCTTGCAGAGCAGCTTATTTAGAGCTGATTTAAAAAAAAAAAAAAAAAAAAAAAAAAAAGAGATAAAAAATATCTGTTGTCTTGCAGGGCACACAAACGTCTCCAGAACAAGTTTCCCGAGTTTATTTTTTTCCTGCTCACAGATAACCTTGCCCCCCACCACTCGTCCACACTGTGAATCAGTGAAGGAAATAGTGATAAAAACATATTTTTACCCCCTCAGCGTCACTGAAAGTGCTTGGGAAATCATTTCTGGTGGGGAGAACATCATGTGCTGTTCTTGTCGGGGCGCTGCCCCGTGCAGTGAGTGCCCCACAGGAAGGACTGGCTTCTCATTTGGAGTTAGATCCTTGCTAGGGGTTCATTATGTGGCAAAAGCAAATCCAAAAAGCATGGAGAGGAAGATTGCTGGCTTTGGTGCCAAAATACTCAAAGAATGTTTTTAGGCTCCTCCAGAGCCCTGCCACGGGTTGCCCAGAGTGGTGGTGGAGTCTCCTCCTTGGAGATTTTCAAATCCAACCTGGCTGCAACCTGCTGCAGGTGGCCCAGAGGTCCCTTCCCCACCCCAGATCTTCTGGGATTCAGTGAAAGGCAGGCAGCAAGAACCATGCCAGGCACCTAAAGCTGCAGAGAGCTTTGGGCAAGCCTGTTGGGAAACCCCACAAAGTCCCTGCCCCAACTGCTGGCCAGCATCTTCATCACTAGCTTAGCTGGAGGCTTCTGATTTCTTTTTTTTCTTTCTTCCTCCTGGATTTTATAGATTAAGGAAAGGCAGGAGGCCGGGCAGGCAAAATTGAATTACAGCAGTCAGAAGGAAACTGCAAACCTTAAATGATAGTGTGGTGAACGGGAAGCTTCATCCTAAAGGCTGGCCTGATAAAAGAGCCAGGATGTCGCCACCACCACCCACCCCGGATGAAAACACACACGGTGACTTATTTCTCCTTCATTTTCCCGTTTCCAGTTGCCCTGGAAACTTCCTCCTCGCGCTACTCAGGGGAGCAAAGCCCATCAGGAAAAAAACCCTGCGGCAAGGGCTCGGGGTGCCAGGGCTGCTCAGCAGCACCCGTCCCCGTGCCCCCTTGCCCCCTACCCACCCGTGGTGGCAGTGTCCTTGGGGTGGCATCGCCCACCTCAGCTGTGCACACAAAGGCTGCTCAGAGCCCTCCTCCTACACACAGGCTGTGCTGCAAGTCCCTGGCAATTAGCTGACGCAGAGGGAGCTGCGGGGCGGAATAACCTCGCGCCAGACCCCGGCTGCGCCAATTTGTCCGTGTCGCAATTAATTCCCCATCGGGCCGAGCTGGAGGTGGGCTGGGATAGGAGGAAACTGCACAGGGTGCCTTGATCTTCTGTGTGGACCTCCTGCGAGTCACAAAGAAAAAGGTAATTTAAAAAAAAAATCTCCAGACTTCACTTGCAATGGAGGCTTTGAGTACGGTGAGAAAAGCAGAGCCCTCCATTCCCAAGGATGCTGGAGGCACCTCCGGTGGGTTTTGATCCTTGTTTTCTGTTCCCTCTGGCCGTGACTGCCACCCCAGCACCCAAGTTTCTCCTCCTGGCTGTCCCCACGTTTAGGATGGCGTGCAGGGGCACAGACACTGCAACCACGACTGAGGTCCAAACCTTTCCAAACCTGCACCAACCCTGTCCAAACATCTCAAGCCTGCACCCCTCTCCTACTGGTGCAGTCTGGAGAGCGTGCTTTGAATGTATACTCTACCAAAAAAAAAGCAAAATGAGGTTTATTTTATATTATTTTATTTTATATTATTTTATATGTTTTTATAGTCATAGCTTCGCCTTACTAAACCCTTGCTCTCAAGAGCTTCACCTTTTCCAGTCACACTGCGTGCAGGTCTGAGCATTGCCCTTGGTGCTCCAAGCCATGCACAAGGATGTTATTTTTCTGGGTCACAAACCCACAAGGACGTTATTTCTCTGGGTCACAAGCCCACAAGAACAAAGACATTATTTCTCTGGGTCACAAGCCCAGCCATCCCACCCAGGGGATATTTTTTTAAGGCATGAGAGCCGGCGCAGAGGAAGGGTGCAGGCACCGGGCTCGCGGCTCCTCGCACCTCCCACGCCCGAAGCGCCAGGAAATACCGTGTGCACCAGGGCTCAGCTGCTCTCAGACATTTCCCCCACACACCCCCAGATATGTAAAGTATTTCTCATGCGTGTGTCTGCTTATATACTGCAGAAAAATGCTTACGCAGGCAGCAGAGGAAGTCACAGCTAGGAAATTGGAAGGGATGGAGCCAGGGACAGCATCAAGGGCCAGGCGCAAGCAAAGGAGGGAGCAATGCTGGAAATGTGCACAGATGGGGCCAGGGGTCACCCAAAGCCTGTTTTGTCCCACAGTGCCCTACGAGGCCAGGTTAGATGGGATGGTGGTGCTCCAGGAGGGAGGCACTGCTGATTCATCTACAACCTGTGGGACCATCAGAAAAGGACAAATCCCCACTTTCTCAGCTGGACCAAGCCCTCACTCCAGGAACCTTGTAAGGATTACCTACAGCAGGTGGTTTGTGCTTACATAAAGCTATCGATGGAGCACACTAGTGCACGCCTTTCCATATGCTTGGCTGCTCCTCCCTCATTGATTCTCGCCCAGGCAACCCAAAACCACTCCCAACACAGAGATAAATACCAAACAAACGTGCTTGCCAACAGGGTGGCACTCGGCTCCACCTCAAAATACCACTTTCCAGCATAGCCAGGCGCACAAACCACGCTCAGTATTTCTTTGCAATGCTCTGAGCACACACTGCAGCCACCGAGAGCTCAACGCCTCCTTCCCAGCAAGGGGGAATCCCATCCTAGTGCTCCCATTAAAGGCTCTTTCTATTTTGCACTGTATTTCTTTCCGTCGGAGGTATTTCATCCAGCTTTGCGGTCAAAGGTTCATCCTTTCACCCTTAGCAGGGATTTTCGATGCCAGGCAGAGGGAGCACAGAGCAGAAAACACCCTGTGTGGCTAAGTATACAAAATGACAGTATTATAAAACAGAAGCTTGCGTCCCACTAAGGTTTCCATTTGTAGAGCAGAGCGAGGGCTGTGTTATTTGGGGATGGGAAGGATGTTGCTAACACAACAGGGCAACAGAAACGCCGCAGCTACGGGACCTTCGCTTCGCAGGGCATCAGCTCAGCAGCTGCATCCCGGGAAACTGATACTTTGCACACCCCCAGCTGCCCTCCAGGCAGCGTTTGCAGTAGAAAGCCAACTGCATTTCGGCCTCAAAGCTTTGCACTGCCTGAAGAAGCGCCCCCCCCCGAACCCCCAAACCTCTCTCTTCACCCCCCATCACACCCTGCAGCCCCTGCTCCAAGCAAGGTGCCCCCGAGCAGGGTGTTAAGGAGGTTAACACAGAGGCAGGTCAAGTAACAAACACCTAGTATTTATTAATAAATTAGTACACTGGAAGGCAATTTTTTCAGTTCATTCCCCTCTTCCCCCACACCCACCCCGTCCCACAAGGCAGCACATGCCACCCTAGTATCATAATTTCTTCAAATTGAGCATATTACAGACTGTTCATTACGGGAGCATAATAGTTGCAAATATAATCAGACAGACTTTTTATAACGATGCAGCTTTTTTTTATTATTATTTTCCTCCCCCCCATCCCCTCCCCCCTTTTTCTTATTGATAAAAAGTGAAGTGTGATTTGAAGAGACTATTTTAAGGCCGGGTAGGATCTCGGGAGAACCTCCCCTTATCGGCCACGTCTGTATAAAAAACAAGAGACACGAGTGTAAAAGCGTAGCTCGGTAAGTCTTACACCACAAGGAGAGCAGAACCAGCAGCCTTCGCCTCCCCGGCTCCAGCACCGGCACCGCCGTGACCTGCTGTCCTCTTCAGCGGCCAGGCAGGATGCTCCTCGCTTGGGTTCCCTTCCACCACAGGCAAAGGACTGGTTTAGGACTGTTTTTTTTCTTAAATCAGTAAGGTCAGTGGAACCGAACCTTTCCATTCAACCGCTTCTGCTTTAGCTTATAGGAGCACAATGCATTATTGTCCAGGTGAAAACCATACAATAAATAACCGTGCTAGTAAAACCGCAGCGATGGGCGTGAGCTATACGATAGTACATGAAAACAGTCAGCCTTGGGGGGGGGGGAAGCTTAAGATGCATTAAGAGAAGGTAACCAGCAACAACCAGCTTTGTGTGTTTCACCGTTCACCACTCTGAGGCAGAAGGGAGGTAGCAGGAGACGTCGTTCAGAGGAACAGCTTTGAGAGAATTGAACCAGGCTACAGAGCAACCCCAAGGCTCAACGCCTAAGTGACACCGGCTTCGTGGTCTTTTAGTTCATTAACTGTGTTTTAAAGTGCATCGACTGATTTGATTGGAATGAGAACAAGAAAAAAAATACAGAGACAGACTCCGAAGGGGGCAGAGGGTGCAAAGACTTTAACTGAGCGACAGAGTTAAGGTGGAGAGGCACGATGCTGGCAAGTTGCCCCCCTCCAGAAACCAAGGACACCTCAAGGAAATACTGGCCATGTATTCTACAGCAAAACCCGCCTGCGCGTTGTCTGTCGTCTTAACAAGTGCCAAGCTAGTTCTAGCAGATATTCAGAGAGTGCATGGTGACCAGTGCCTACAGTAAATCGGGAAGGTGGCTATAGACGGAGTCCAGGAGGGTTTGGCTGGCTTCTTGGCTCTTGACGCCGGCGATCTCAAATAGCCTGTCCAGCTTGTCCTCTGCCTGCGGGATCTCCTCTATCACGTGGAGCTCCTCGGGGTTGAGGATGTGCAGCATGTCGTCGAAGATGGGCTGCAGGTCGCAAGGGTCCAAGCGCACCTGGCGCAAGACTGTGTCCTTCTTTTCTGCAGGAGGAAGGAGCAGGTGGTTAAGAAACGCCCCCAAGAAATCTCCACTCGGGTTTCTCCAAGGAGAAAAGATCCTTGCAGACCCGGCCCATCCCCTGCTGCCCTCTTGGGGGAAAAAAGGGTTGAAGAAGGTGGCATTATGCATGGATGAAGGGAGAAGACGGAGGAAATTCGAGCTGCAGAAACGCTGCAGAGGCACCTAATGCAGGATCCTGCTCGATCAAATACAGCAGTTATAAATACTGAATGGCCAGCACTGAGAAGCGAATGTGGAAGGGAGCCAGAAAAGCTGAATTCTGCTATTTTGAGTTGTTTTCACTGGGTCAGCTTCATTTCTGCACCCGAGTATAAATTTGTGAGTTTGCCTGAGCTCGGTGCTTCACCTTTGCGAGAAGTTAAAGACGACTAAATGCAGTAAATTAAATGCAGTAAATTAAACCCCCTCAAAAAGCAGTGGGTGACTAACGGTGATTTACATCTCAAGTCGCACGCCGCAGCAAGCGGGACCAAGGGTGAGAGAAGAACAGGAAAAAATATTTTTTTCATCTCATGCACTAACCCACCCCAAGGACCAAAAGCCTCAACAGACGCCCAAGGATGCTACACCTCTGACAGCACTACAAAGGGGTTAAAAACTTTTAAAGGAGTTTTCCTTCCCCGATCTTTGCTAACAGGATATACCTGGTCTTGAATTGGCATGTGATGAAGATATTCTGGAAATCCCGTTCTTTAGTGACAATGCATCCCCATGCTGATGGTGGGGAACATGCCGTGGTCACCCTTTGGGTATCACACATGGCACTTTGGTCCTCCTGCTACCCTCCCACATCCCCAGGAGGGCTTTGGTACCTTTGGTAATAAAGGAGCCCGTCCGGCTGAGCGCAGAGGAGCCGCTGGAGGTGGAGTCGCACCGCAGGAGGGGCTCCGACTCGTCGACGAAGAAGCATTTCTTCTCCGAAGGAGAGGGCTCCACGGTGAGGACAGCAGCCTCGGGGGGTTTCGGGCTGGGGCTGGGCGCAGGGCTGAGAGGGCTGGGGTTCACCGGCAGCGCCAGCTTGTCACCTTCCAGCTTCAAGGGAAAGGGAATGGGGAAAAAAAAAAAAAAAAAAAAAAATGAGCCATGAGGATGCTAGGTGATGAGCTTGTCCAAACAACCACAGCACCAGGGTGGCACACACAAAAAGCCTTCCCAGGAATTTACTTGCTTTAGCTTGCTTTTCCTTTGCACACTCAAGAAAAGGTGTGTGCAACGCCCAAAGTACAGCTCTTGGGGGATAAGTGCCATGATGCCCAAACAGGTAATCCAACCCCATCCCCCCCAAAAAAAAAACTATTCCACAGCTCTCATTTCCTAAGAACAAGGCATAGCACTTCCAACCAAGAGCTGCTACACCCCTCGTTGAGGTCCATGAACCATGTACGCTTGGCCAGGGTAGCAATGCTGAACTGCTTCTGGTGGCCTCAGATGCCAGTTCCTCACGTATCGCTGGGATTTCAGCTTCTGGGGACACAATGTTCCCGATTTACACCTGCCCTGCCTTCCAGTGGGGATGCTGAGCCACATTCCAAGTTAATTATTTGTATGCCCCGTCTGGCCCCTGCTCCCGTGAGCACCCCATTAACATGTTATGGAGAAATCCATCCCCACCTGACTTGGGGTCAGAAAGGACAAGCATGGCCTCGTGTTGACCACGCCATCACCTTAGCACCTTTACTTTTGCCCTGTGACCCTGAAGCAAGCCAGCAGCCTGTGTTTGGCTCTCTTTGACATGGAGAGCCCAAAGCGCCACGTGGACCTGCAGAGATGCAACCCTCCAACTCAGCCCATGCCTCGCATCCCTCTTCCCGTTCTTCAGCAGCCAACATTTGATGCCCTCAGCATCTCGACGTCCCCTTGGGGTGGGGAGCCTCAAGCAGAGCATTTTTGGTTTCCACTCCCACAGGATGGAGAGCTTCAGGGCTGTGTCCCCACATCCCTGCCCAGCAGCTCCGCCCCTGCTGCTCTGAGGACCACAGGTTATTTAACATCATCCCAGACCGTGTCCTTGCTCAACACACCAAAGAGCAGAATTCTCCTCCAGCAGAGGCCAGACCTGGCCATTCCTCCCTGTATCCCTTCACATGCTGCCCAGAGATTAAGAAAAAACACACAAAATTTGGAGGAAAGGCAGGGCGCTGCAGAGCCACCTCTGTGCTGGGGAGGGACAGATCCAGCAGCAAAGCGCCTGCACGTTCCTCATCTGTGTCGAGGAATTCACCACCCACAAATCACATGTCCACCGAGACGCCTGTTAGCTCACATCAAATTAACATTTCAGTCTGTTTGTGGAGGAATAAGAAGGGTTGTGTGTGTGGATGTTTTCTTTTTTTCTTTCTTTCCCCTTTTCCCCCCATTGAAAATAAACAGGGAGGAATTGTTCTGGCTCAGCGCGTTACGCAATAGGCGTGTTATAAATAAAAGTCAGCTTTAATTTTTAATTAAAAGAGACTGCATTCTGCTCTCAGACTCCCTCCCCGAAGCAGCGCGCTGACGAGCTGCAGCCCGCTGCCACCAGCGGGGGAGAAGCAGCGCCTGGCTGCCCTCCAAGTGCGGTGCGCTCCCGTTTCCCCTATAAATCCAAACAGGGTTCATTTCTCCCTTCTACAACCCCATCTAGCACCCAGCCCTGATTTCCAAACCATACCCGGCTGCCCAGGACCCCTGAAATGGAAGGCATGGAGAAACCACCCGCCCCAGCCCTGCCTTCCCAGCAGAGGGGAAAACACTTCCCAGAAGCGTGTGAGTTATTTGGAGTTTAATTAAACAGCTGCTAAAGCATGCTAGAAAAAAAAATCACCCGGGGTTATTTGACTGTAGGCGTTCTCGGATCCTGTACCCTTGCAAATAGCTGAGCGTTCGTCAGCTTATTAGGCAAAGCAAACAGGATGCTCGGATGAGCGTTAATATTTAAACCGCGGGAGGAAAGCAAGTGGGAATGAGGGCTTTGAAAGGGCAGGGAAAGTAAAAGGTTGCTCTGAGGTGAAGCCTGTGGAATAGGTGTAAAAACACCATTCATAGCCTGTGACTCATCTGCTTGAAACCAGCGCCGCAATTCCTATTTCAAGCGAAACCACAGCAGCCGTGCCCCTGCGGGGGCTGGAAAAAAAAAATTAAAAAACCCTCTGCAGTGCTTTTGCCCTTCCAGAGCAAATGTATTTCTCACCTTTCCATCATCGTTAGAGCAGTCCTGCATTTGCCACTGAGGCTGCATTTGCACCTGCACAGACAGACAGACAGAGCCGTTAGATGCATGGTCCCGCGAGGCGTGGTGAGAAGCTGATGGCTTTTAGCAAAAAACCAAGCCCGGCTTTGACGCATCAGCAACCTCCTGCAACCAAGCGCAGGTCCATCCTGCCGGGATGCTGAGCCATTTTTTTTTTTTGAGCACTGCAGCAAAAAGTTTGCAATGGCAAAAAAAAAAAAAAGTCCTGAAGGCTCCTGTATGCTCAGAGCTCTTTAGGATGCGGCTCAAACATGCTGCAGCATCCCCTTGGATCTTGAACTGGCTGGGAGGATGCTCTATGCAGGGGAGGATTTCTGCAGGCTGTTCCCAAATGCCTTTTGGGGAGGGAGGAGGAGGACAGAAGCAGAAGGAAGGTGTAAGCCTGGCCTTGCTTTCATTTTATGTAACATTTATGGAACTGCCCGGTGCTGGCACTGCGATCCTGCTATTCCTGGCGGCTCTGCTTGAACTGCTTGGTCCCATTTTTTGGCTATAAAATGTTTGCCTTCATTTTACTGTACCGCAATAAAAGATCAGCTACGACAAACAAACTGCAACCGCTGCTATTTTTATTTTAAAAATCAAATCAAAATCCCCCTGAGCTGGTACCTCCTAGCGAGGCAGCAACCAGCCAGTTATGAAAGCCCTGGGGACACAAAAAGCAGCCCAGACCCCAAACCACCCAGCCTGAGCACCGGCAGGTCTCAAGCTGGGACTGAATCAGCTCAAAACAACCCTTGCAAGCTGGTTATCAAGCTGCTGATCCGATCTTTAGAAGAAATGCTGAGGAGGAGGAATGCATTTGTGTTTGCTCACTCCAGGCAGCTCCTCCAGGGCTTGCCATTGCTGTCTCTGAGTGGCACTGGTCTCAGGAGCTCGGCAGCCTCAACTGTGGGAGGACCGAGCCTCAAACGCTGCCGGGAGCCGGGAAATGCTCCTTCTCGGCCAAACCCCAAGCCCCAAAAAGCCACGTTTGGGGTTGGGTCAGCCCGGCTCTGGGCACGCAGCCCACAGCAGCTGCCGCCTTTGTTGGGGTCAGGTCGGGTTTTTCCTGCCCGATGCAAACACGGATGAAACAGCCGCTGCTTTTAGAAAACAAGCATAACTCCCAAGGAGGGGAAACCTCCTCAGAGGGAGACGGTGGGGTGATCGGGTCAGGTGGCCACGTGTCATCCCGGAGGGGATAAATTTAGAGTTGAGGTCACGGCTTCCCGGCTTGCCAGCCGACAGACGACACCGGGCAGACACTAGGCCCGGGCCACAGGCCTCGCTGCGGCGCTTGTGGAGAAGACAGGAGGAGAAATACCAGTCTGCAGGAGCCCTTAAACCTAAACACTACAGGACACCCTCAGGAGACCACCATTTGGATTAAGAGCTGGATAAAGAGCTTCTAAACTCAACTATAGGCCAAAGAAGTCACTGTCTCCTTTGTGTTTTTCTGTGATCCCACCATCTTCCCGTTTCTCCTCACACTCCTGAGCCCAACACACTGCAAACCAACAGGAGATGGGGCTACAAAAGCCATGAAACCTCAAATACAGCTGCATCTACTATGAAGTTATATTTGTGCTTATCTCCAGTTCTCCAGCCTGGTTCAAACCCAGCCTCGGTTCACTGAGAACTGACCCATGCTTTACAGCAAACCAGCCAAAAACCGGCGATGCCCAGTCCTGCCACCACTGCGAACCCAACCAGCCCTACTCCTGGCTCCTGGCCACTTCATACTGCAGCTTCGTGCCAACACACAGTCAAATTACTGGCCCCTGCCCAGTTCTGCTTTGACAAAAGAGGAAACGAAGCAAATCCACAGGAGCCTGAAACCGCCTGAAGCTGGGGCTGGATGCAAACATTGTTGCGCCAGCCTTCTGACCCCAAGGTTTTGGCCTGCAAAAGAGGAAGAAAAGGCCCCCAAAAGTGCTGCCACTGCCTCACCCAAGGCTTTCACATCCTTCTTCTGCCCAGCAACCCCAAAAACTGCACGGCTTAACTTCGCACAGTGCCAGCACCAGGCTTTTCCTCTGCCATATGTGCTGATTCACAGGATTATCTGCAATGGACCTAAATCTCACTGAGCTCAGGGCTGCAGTCTTCCTCTCTGTTTTCAAGTCCCCCCCAGGTCTCCCCTATTAGCTTTTTTTTTTTTTTTTTTTTTTGCTGCTGAATGCCCCAAGCAAGGCTGCCTGCTTCCCTTCATCAGCTCCCCAAAAGATCTGGGGAGCCAGCAAAGCCACAAATGCAAAATGCAAAGAGCTTGGAGCCATGCTCATGGTAGCAAACACAGCATCACTTATGGTCACCACTCAGGATTCACCTGAAAATGCTCTTATTCCCCAAAATCCTGCTCAGCATCCGTGCCACATTGAACTTTTCCACTTCTAACCCCCAAACCGCAATCTGCAGGGGCCGCAGTGAATTCTCCCTCTTCCCTGCCCTTCGCCTTCTTTTTTCTGCTGCTGTCTGCATCACTAACCTGGGGTGTGCCTGGGCTCGCACGCTGCCCTCACAGCCACCCGTCTGCACCAGCAAGCATGCCTGGAAGGGTAGAGATTTTGCAAAGCCTTCCCTACGAGTTGGAAAAAGAAAGCAGTTGTCGCCAGCACTGAACGGGAGCCGTGCGAGCTCAACATGCCCCAAACACCTTCCCGCAGCCACCGTGCTCTTCCTTATTTTCTAGATCAGCGACTGCTGCAAAAACTTGTGAAGTGATTCAGGGGGCTAATCCAGTTTTAACCTAAATTCATGCAGCGTGGTGTAAAACCAGTATAATCTTTTGTTGCTAAAAAAGCTGTCAAGCGTTCAGTGGAGCTCTTCTTTACGCAAAGGAAAGTCTTGATGCCATATACCACAATGCTCCAGAGGCTAGCATTAATTCCCTTTTCCTACGTTATCAGCAGTTGTAAATATTTATATTTTGGAGCCCCAGAGGCTCTTGTGGGCATGGGGCACTATGAGAGAGCAGCTCTGCTTCTGTAGGTTGCATAGGCTGAAGATGGAAGCTGGATACAGGATCTGGAACAAGGATGCAATGGAGAATGGGATGGCGAAGGGAAGCTGGATTTAGGGTACTGATTTGCTCTCTGAGAGCTATGTCATTTTAAAAAAATCTCCCACTTTTTCTGTAGGGAAGGGGGATTTCCAAGCATTTCCCCATACCGGCACGTGCTTGCTGCTCACTCCTGTGTGCGCGCTGCTGGCACTGCATCGCCCCATTAGCTGCTGTGTGCATTTATTTGCGTTGCTTATGGGAGCCCTCGCTCCCTCCACAACATAGAAAGCTCTTTTTATTTTATTTTTATTTTTATTTTTTTTTGGCAAAACTGCTCCTGCATGGCTTGTTGCTGGAGGGATGTAACGCAGAACTGACTTCTGCCACAACTCCTTCGGATCAAACCAGTTGGGTGCAGAGAGAAACTGCCTCAACCCGGGCTGCGTTTGGACAGACAACTTGTCGAGAGCCAAACAGATTAGCGCTAATTAAAGGCTTTCATACCAGAGCAATTAAAAACAAACCCAAACAAAACCTCAGTGTCTGCTCCCAGTGTTTAGCAACAGGCTGCCCCAGCCAGGACTGCTGCAATGCAGCTCAGCTGTGGGCTTGAGGCTCTAGGCCTTGGGGCTCCCTTGCACAAGATGCTTCCCACAGCTTTCTGCCTCTCTCCCTGCGTCCCACGGGGATGGAACAGCCCCTGGGGCTTTCAGCATGCCCAACCTGCAGAATCTGACTCAAGGAAACAGGTTACAGCAGGTAATACCTTGCAGGATCCATGCCCTGGGGCACTGCTAGGCTTCAGCATCCCATGCCCTGCTGCAGCACAACCACCAGCCTTCTGGAACAGCCACAGGTATGGTTGATCACTACAGACTCATCCAAAAAAACCCAAAGGATAGATGGGGGAAGAGAAAGTGCCAGCTTGGGTGAATTTGTTAAAACAGGCAGGAAAAAAAAATAACCCCACTTTCTTTATAGGCTCTACAGGCAGAGTGGAGAACGTGTTTGTTTTCCTTTCAGCAAGAAGCTGAAGGTTTTGTTTCTACTGAGATTCTTTAAAAAAGGAAATCAAGCACTTAAAGTATCTCAAACACACTCAAATCCTAACAGAGAAAGCTATGAGCTGCTCACCAAAACACTCCCGAGAGGCCGTGCAGCATCTCCACGTGGTGAGCATCAATTCCCCAACACCTTCTACCTGCTCAGTCACTGCAGCAATTCTGTGGTGTTTCCTCCTCGGATGCTGATTATTTTTTCAGCCCAAGTTTCCAAGCACTTTGCCCAACAGGCACAAGATCCATGAAGCTTGCATGCAACTATCTACAAGATTGGGGTTTGCTTATTCTCTGAAACATCTGCTCACTAGATTTTCAGATGAACAGGCACACATCTAAGCAAGTTCCACAGTCATCAGAAGTCCAGGGTCTCAGTGGGTGACCCTATGAAGCCAGTTCCCAAAGTTACCACCCTCTTTCTTAATTTCTTTTTTGTTGTTTGAGAACAAGTACCTGATAATCCTGGCTGAAACAGAGCAATGTTCAAGAGCATTGAACGCTGCACAATCTAGGTCTGTTAATTAGATATTGTGCTGACAAACCAACCCCAGGTTTTATCTGATGTCCTAGCCCAGCACTTTACTGTAACACTCAAAACAGTAACCAGGAGAACAGAGTTTACTACCTGCTCGAGGAGACCAAAAGGACAACGTGTCCTCCTGGCACATTGCACAGGCTGGAAACTTTATCCACATGTACCACAGACTTGTAAGACAACAAGTTGTGTTGTGTTTTTTTTTTTCTTTTTTTTTTTTTTTCCCTCTGCCTGATTTCCTAACTATAATTTTGTCTCAAGCTTTCACTTTTATGTAAAAAACAAGCAAAAAAGCCCACCAAAAATCTTGGAGCACGGTAGGAAACGGAGAGTGCAACATACTGGAGTAAGAAGGAATAAAACAAGTTATGAAGCACTTTGCTGATGAACTCAACACAAGCCAAGGACTTCCACTAATGCATAGAAACTGGTATCACGCTGTGGTTCCGAGGCCAAGACATTCAGAACATAGCTGTGCTACACAAAGTCACATAGGGTACGGAAAGGAACTAGAGTCCTGCTCAGAGGGGGCACCTGGGGATGGCCCTGCCCTGGCAAGAGGATTTAGGAACCCCCTACCCCACAACCTTTGCTATGCACAACCATGCCTTGCCAGGTCCCCACAAGCTGCACGCAGAAGTTTGTAGGAGGCCACCTACTTCCCTTTGGGTAGAAATCACTCCCACGACCAGCGGGAGGTGTTCCATGAACTGGTTTGGGGGAAAGAGCCCTGAAGTGACCTCCCCACCTCCATCTATGTATCATCCCATGGGCTTCCACGTTCAGAAGCAGCCCAATCCACCACCTTCAGGAACTTCTCCAGAAGACCACTGAATTACAGCCAAAAAAAACCACCAAAAAACAACAGACACCAACAGCTAGGGCAGGAGGTAGCCAAAATAGCCTGGAAAGATCACCAATGTTGGTTTCTGATCTGCTCTCCCAAAAAGACAGACCCAGCCAAGACGCTGCTGCTACAGGATATTCTACATGCATTATTTATTCTCCAAAATTATGGGAAAGGCTGTTTTAATGCCAGAGCTGCTGCAGAAAGGCAACAGTTCTGGAAGAGAGCACATGTGGACCCTTCAACCTCTGCAGAGGATATGGCTGTCCCCATGACACCACTCACCACCACAGAGGAAGCAACCCTGTGCTCCACAGTGGCAACATTCAGAGCTTGAGGATGCTTAGCTCTTCCCATAAAGTCCTGAGGATTCAGTAATGGCCTTTATGAGTGAGTCTAAAGGGGGATGCTGCTTCCCCAGCACAAGGACTCAAGTACCAGGTCCTCCTGGTGACCTTCAAAGATACACCCAAACCACCTCCTGGTGACCTTCAAAGACACACACAAACCACAATGCATGCGACTCTAAAGCTGGCCAAAATTTAGAAAAAGCTTGCTCAAAAGCTTGACAAAGCTCTGCTGAAAAGCAGCACACAGCTTAAACATAAGCCCTTGAGGAGCTCCAAGGAGAAACAGAGGTCCAGCTACTTGGCTTTCAGCTAAGCTAGAGACCACAGCTGAGTCCCAAGCACCCACCATGGCAAATCAAGGCACGCAATGCATAGGAGAAGCCAGCGCAAAGCCCAGCCTGGCATTACCGACGTGGTGTCCTCCATCAAGCCTCTGATCTTCTCCACCACGTCGTTGCGGCGGTGCTGGCGGAGGGCGCTGATGAGCTGGGCCAGGCTGGCCTCGGGCCCGCGGATGGTCCAGTGCTGCAAGGCGGCGTAGGCGCGCTCGTGGTCGGCCGCGTAGCCGTTGGAGAAGGCGGCCACCTCGCGCTCGCTGGCGTTGCAAAGGAACTGGTAGATGTCCTTCCACTGGCTCCCCACCTGGGCTGCCACCAGCTTCAGGATGTCAATGCCTGTGGGGTACAAAAGCCACAGGTGAGACACGGGGGGCTGGGAGGCTCAGAGACTCACAACGTTGCACACCTAAGCTATAGAAAAGGTTTTCCCACCTCAATCCTAAACAGGCATACTTTTATTTTTGTTTAATAATAATTTAAAAAATCCTCGTTTAAAATAATAAATTATTATTTTTTAAAAAATAGTATTATTTTAAGACCTTGGCAAGAGGGAACAGCTTATGAGCCTGGGGTGCAAGGAGCTTTTCAGACAAGCAGTACCCATAACATGTTCAAACACACTTCATAGAATCACCAACTCATAGAATCATCAAATCACAGAATCAATAAGGTTGGAAAAGACCTCCAAGAGCACCTGGTCCAACCATACCACTACCACCAATGTCGCCCACCAAATCATGCCCCTGAGCACCACGTCCAACCTTTCCTTGAACACCCCCAGGGATGGTGACTCCACCACCTCCCTGGGCAGCCTGTTCTAAGGCCTGACCACCCTCTCCATGAAGAAATTCTTCCTGTACCTCCCCTGGTACAACCTGAGGCCATTTCCTCCCATCCTATCACTTGTCACCTGAGAAAGGAGACCAACACCTTCCTTGCTGCAGCCTCCTCAGGTAGCTGTAGAGAGCCATGAGGTCTCCTCTCAGCCTCTTCCCCAGACTAAACCCCAATACCCTCAGTCGCTCCTCGTAACTCTTGTTTTTCTACTCCCTTTGAAGAGTAAGAAGATTAGGATTTTCCCCAGAAAAGCTCTTGAGACGCATCAGTTCAAGAAGGGGAGAATTTCCTCCCTTTAGCTTCAGGAACAACACAAACGACACTCCTTGCCTCGGCGGTCAGGCAATACAGCTTCAAACAAAGCCCTTCCTCTGCCCTAAGAGCTCACACGGTCTGCTTTCATCCAGCTGAACACCACCTTGTTCAGAACAGCCCCGCAAAGGGGCAGCTTCGAAGATCTACAAGAAGAAACTCACTTTTTCCACAAAGTTACCACACCTCGGGAACCCCCGGAGCCAGCGCTCCTCCACGGCTACGCACACCACTTCCCCTTCCAGCTGCAGCCACAACGTCTCTGTCAGCAGCAACAGCTGCCTAGGGGAATACTAGAAGCTAGAGCTTCTAGGGGGAAGCTAGAACCAGGGTCTTTCCTGCTGGAGTAAAATTTAGCAATTTTTAAAGCACTTTAGCCCCAAATCTCCAAAGTGCACCCCAAGGTCTCAGCCCTGATATAGCTGAATATGTATTATATGGCTAAATATACATTATATAGCCTGATACAGATATTTTTGACCAACCCCCCCCTTCTCTCTGTTAAAGCAGGCTTATCAACACCTGCCATATCAAGACACCAGTTGTTACTTTCGAGCTAGATGAGCATGTGGAATTTTCCAGCAGCCACCACCCTGCTGCGCTCAGAGTATCCAAAACCAGCATTCGACCCCCTCTGCAGCAAAAACCCCAAAAGCCAGACTTTTACAAGTCTCTGCCCTCCTCCCACCACAATCCCGATCCCTTCCTTCCCCAGATTTAAGAGAGCGACCTGGTGATGGGCTGGGGGCTGCAGCCCTGACTCCGTTTCTCCTCTTCCCCCCCCCCCCCCGGCAGGGTTTGCCCCAGATTGCTGCTGGAAGGTGGTTTCCAAAAATACGCGTGCAATTTTTTCGTCGTAGCTGTGTGACTGCTGGGCTTTCTCCTCACACAAAACCTCAGCCCACCAGCCCAGCTGGGGTAGGTTTGGTGGAGAGGGAAGGAAAAAATAATAGAAAAAAATAGGGGGAAAGGGGAGAAAGCCTTCCTTGTTATTCAAAATAATCTCAAGACAAAAGCAATGTTCCCCAGCATTAAAGAACAAAAAAACGGCTGCCAACGCACTATTGTGCTTTATGATGGGGCTAATTATCCAAGGCACATAAAAAAATGTTATTACCCATAAAATCTCAGCATGTGGCCACCAGCAGCCGTAGCAGGCGTTTGGTCTGGTGTTGTTGCGTGAGCGGCTGCGGGAGGCAAGGAGCCGTCCGCCCTCTGTTCAAGTCAACACAGGTCACCTGCGTGCTTCCCAGAAAATCCCAAATTCCTCACCCTCGATGCCTGTGCATGCCTGCAAGCCTTCTGTATGGCACAATAGCCGCACGCACCCCCAGTGGTGCCAGCAACCAAGCCCTGTGCCTTCAGGCATTATGGAGCGGGGCTGGGAAGCAGCGCGAAAGCAAAGTGGGGTTTGGGGCTGAATCTTTTAAAGCAGCAAACCCAAGAGCTTCTGGGATAAAAGCAGCAAGGCAACTCAATTTCGCCAGTGAACCCAACGGAAAAAAGGAGTTTAGCTGGAACATGAGGGTAGGGAAAGGTCTGCAAAACCTGTGCACCAGGATAGAGGTGGCAATGCAAAAAGGGACGAGCAGGGCTGGTGCTGCTCATGTAGGGTCCCTGTGGCACACTGCCCGACGGTAGGCAGCATTAAAATGCAATTGCTGTTTTACAACCCGTGCAGTGCACCGAGACTTCCCAGGAAAGGAAAGAACCCCGTATCAACTGCTCCCACCTACGCACTCAGCGCTGATAAATCCCAGCCTTTACAGCCACTGCGGCGGGGAGGAAAGTTTTCAGCCAGCCGAAACTTGATTTGCACTGGTTTTACACGGCATCTTGTCCGGATGTTCCCCAACGAGATTTACAGCACCAAGCATAAACGCACCTCCTGACATTTTCCAGTTTGGTGTATTTAATCTCCCAGTTCAATAAAGTGGCCCCACAAACATGTTTGTATCTCCTGGCAGTGATATCCCAGGGCACCAGAACGCACTGCGCAGCGGAGAACCTAATGGCGTGTAATAATCTTTAGAGAACAAATGTTCCATTAAAAATGAATTTGGAAATTTCTACCTTAATACTATAAGAACCTTAAACTCATTTTCTTGCAACTATTAAATGAATTTAAGCCCCATATGCTCGCTACATCCACTACAATATTGTGCAAACAAAACCCCGAAGAGATATGGAAGAGACAGACTTCAGCACAGATTTGGCTCGAGTCAGTTAGAAAGCCATTTACTCCCTCTGTTATGAAAAATAAGATTACACCCAGTACATGACAAGTTGCTGCTGCATGCTGCCAACTATTACTGCTCCAGCCATTTACAGTAACTTAATTCAGTTGTTCAAAACTAAAATAAAATGTTAATGCTTCTAATAAGCTTACAGTCCTATTACTTCCATATTTCCAGGACCCTTATGGAGTCACTCCTTGGAGCACTAATAGGGCCAGAGCTTCCCAATGGGATAGGATGGGATGGTACCCACCTGGATGCAACATGTGTTTCTCATTTCACCTGCATGAAATCTGTGCTCTCCTGTCCTACCAGCAGCATGGCACAAGAAACCTCAGATCCTCCCCACCTGCCGACCACGTTCATCCACGTGCTGAAGCTGGAGGCAGTCATTGAAGCCCTTCAGAGCTGAGTAATCCCACGTAAAATGGTTGAGCTTAGAAGGAGCAGAGCTTTAACCCATCCATTTCATACTCCCCATGGTCACAACCACATGGACATGATATAGAGCTGTTCTGAGCTCGTGGATAATGGAGAACAGCCTGAGGAGCCCTCCCTCCTGCAGGAGGCCCTGTGGTCGCATCTCAGGAGGCTTGCGGCCAGGATATCGATGCACGTCCTGTTCACCCATCCAAACATCATGGTGAGCTTCTCCGTGGAAACACCCAGTATTTTAATGCCAAAACCACCCTGACTTGCTACCTGAGGCAAAGCTTTTCAAAGAAAGCCAACCTTACTAGTTATTTTTTAACATTAAGACAAAAGCAGATTTGCTGTAGACATTAATGAATTATGTTTAAACACAGTGTTTAATTCATCTGCCAGGAAACCGCATGGGTATTGCTCCCTAGAAGAGAGCTGCAGTGCAGAAGTAAAGGATCCTGGCAAAGGGATGGCTGATCTGAAGTGCCTTTGGGGTTGCCTCAAGTGTGCTGACACAGGATGGCACCTCTGTGAGCCCAAAGGAAATGTCGGGGTGCGGATAGAATGGTCGTGGCTTGACCATAGCCACCAGGCACCCAGCACGACAGCCTGGAGCAAGACCCAGAGACAGCTCAGACCTGCCCAGGGGCTCACTTGTTCGCTGCCAGGTCTATTTGTGCAGATCCAGCCTAGCAGGATATGGCCCACAGCCGAGCTCAGCAAGTGTACAGGTAAACACCATGCCCGAGGGTGTGCATACGCATGCAGGAACTGCTGTGGCAGCTCCGCATCCTGCCTCCAGCTCATCTCCACCCAATCTTTCACACAAATGAAAAAAATAAATATAAATAAGATATACCAAAAAACACACGTAAAACAAACAAATATATATATATACACATAAATATAAACAGGTTGCCCAGAGAAGCGGTGGATGCCCCATCCCTGGAGGTGTTCAAGGCCAGGTTGGATGGGGCACTGGGTGACCTGATCTAGTGGGTGGTGTCCCCATCCATGGCAGGGGGTTGGAACTGGATGGCCTTTAAGGTCCCTTCCAGCCCAAGCTATTCTATAATTCTGTGATAAATGCTGTTTCGCCCACGACCTGACTTTCAGTTGCTTATTTTGAATCAGATTCAGCGTTTTTCCCCCCTGCATTTCCATCTCCTCTGCACATCTCATGCCTCTCTGTGGTTCACAGTTCAGCTGCTGCCTTTCATAAAAGCCACCAAGATAGCCAAAAAAGCACACGGAACTTTCATATGCTTTCATAGCCCTCTTGAGCTTGTATCGGACAAATCTCCCTCATCTTCTGTAGCGCAGCTGTTTCCAGGTTGGCAACAAACCCAGTTCTTCCATGACTGTTCAATCTCAGACCATGCAAGAAGCCTTCAAGAGACCACTGTCCTGCCATCGCTGGCTGACATCTGCCAACAAATTCAATTGGAGTTGAAGGGGTACCCTGCCAGAAGGCCGCACCCATCTACCCAAGAGCACACGGAGAAGTCTAACCACAACCTAACCACAGTGAAACTTCGGTTCCTTCCCCCTCCCCACCCTCTCATGAGCAAAAAGCTGCCATCATTTTCATTTTCAGAGCTCAAGGCAAGTGTGATTTGGTATTCTTCAGGAGAGCTTTGGCTGGGAAACTGCTGCCTTTAAGGGAAAATCTCATGCTCAGGTCTACGGAGCCCTCCTAAGCCCTTCTGATGTCCCTCTAATAACGAAGGAGAAGGGGGTTAACGCATCAGCTGTGTTCGTTAAATGAATAGGGAGGGAAGCCGAGGAGATCCTCCACCACCTACAGCACGTGGTCTTACCTAGAGAGATGCCTGTGGTCCTCAGGCCAGCTTCATTTATTTGGATTTTGGGAGAGACTGAGCTCCATGAGCAGGGACCGAGCCAACCAGTGGGCAGTGCAGCTCTGATATTAATGGCCCTACCCACCCAACAAGCAGGCTAACAGCTTGATTATTAACAAAACCCAGCCCTCCTGTAAGGAAACCTTTGAAAAAAATCATCTCTTCTCTACCAGAAAGGTGACAGTGGCAAGAAAAAGAAAGCCCTGCATGGCAAGGGTTGCCCTTGTACCACCTTCTCCTTCTCCACTCGCCATTTTTTGAGCACATGGTGGCACATCGAGTGATGAATCCTGTGTCAGGCTGACAGATTTTGACATTTGCACATATCTCAAGGATGGAGGAGCATCACGGGCGGGCAGCAGAGCCAAAACGTGCGCGAGCCAGGCAGGAGAACGGCTCTGATGCAGCCCAATGCTTAGATAAAAGCTTTGCATCGCTGCTAGCCCAGCTCTGCTCCTGAGCTCATCCCACCTACCTCCTTCAAATATCTTCCTGACTCATGCGGAACACAGCCCCAGCAGCCTATTTTTACCTCCAAAAAGACGCCGAGAGCCTGCGAGTCAGCCAGGAGGCAGCACATCCAAATCCCAGCTGTCCACAGCTTGGGCTTGAAATCCCCAGACTCGGATTGATGCAAAGACCTTCCCCAAAATAAGGAATTTTCACCACCCTCCCCAAAACAGGGGGAGTTACTGGAAGATCAATCTTCTTACCACAAATCCCAATCCTAAATAAGTTTCGGAAAACTTGCATGTGAACAAGACATGCGGAAAGGACACTTTTATGAGGACTTCTGAGCAATGTGCTGGTTTTTCCCATGGTCGGTGTTGGTATCAGATCCTCTGAGGAGCCAGTGATTCACATCCTCAGCGAGCACCGTTTGGGCAGCAAACCACTAACCATATTCTATTTTTTTATTCTTTTTTATTTTTTTTTCCAAACCAAAAATCTTGCAGGGCAGGAAATGGACTCCTGACAAACACTTCCCACACCCTCTCTGGAAACTAGCTCCACCAAGACAGTCGAGGAAGGCTTGTGATCATCTGTGGGAGGTTACAGATGTGTTCAGACTGGGGAACTAGAGGGTCAACACTGGGCAGGAGCATTAAGGCTCTCCATCACACCTTTGGAACCAGCACCAGCCTTGGTCCTGACCCCCTGAGACCTGCACAACCTGCCCACCTCCGTGGCAAGGTCTCCCTGCACATCTCTTCTCGACCTCCATCTGCCTGGGATGCTGCAGAGAAATGCGGCCAGGCAGAGCTGCTCTTCCTTTGGTTAAAAAGGGAACGGTCAGTTAAAAAGGGAACGGTCAGTGTAAGCATTCCACATAATTATTACATTTTAAACAGCTTTTGCAGAGTTAATCTTCATTATAACTCCCTTGGACAGGCAGGTAACCCTGAGCAAGCACACTGCTGCAGCCAGAGTCATAAATACCCAGACACACAGATGCCAGCCTGAGGATTAAATTCCCCTGCTGATTTTTTATCCCTCCCTCCCCCCCGAGATGAAGCCCTGGCAAGCGGGGAAAGTCCGCCTCATTACTTGACAAGTTATGTGCTAGGGCCTTACAGAGGTGAGAAATCACAGCTCTCCCCACACAGAAGCTGGTACACGGTTTTCTGAAAAAAAAAAAGTCTCACGTGTGGTTTTTTTGCAAGAAAAGCTGAATTTCTGTGCCATTAACACTCAGCCGTGCCTTAATGGGCAGGCACAAATCCCCATTCTTCATACTCCTTATTAAAATATCCAGGATTTTGACCTTTTTTATTTTTGAAGTATTTTTTTGAGCAGATTTTGAAGCAAACGGACCATCTTCTGGGGCAGCCCTGCGCACAATGCAGACAGATGGCTGGTGTAGCAGCGTGCATTAGAAGTGATCAAGCACCCATCTCCTGGCCTGCTAATGCAATAAGACTCAGGAGCAAGACATAATAAACCCACCCCTGATTAGGTTTCCCTCTAAGCAGAACAGCGGTCGCTCTCCCTCATTTGTGTTTTCCACAGCTCCCTTTCACCACCAAGCTGTGGTCAGCCCCAAAAAGGTCAGTTTGGGGGCAAACCTGAGCCAAGTCGAAAAGCTGAGTGGTTTGAGGAACACTGATTCAAACTCATCAGGTATCACCCCAAGGCTCCCATGGCAGAGCTCTGTGTTGCTGGAGTTAAAGGGCTGCTTTATCCCACCCTGACACAGAGCATCCCACCTTCATGGGGGCAGGACATGCAGGGCTCTGTGCATCCCAGTGATGGAGCATCCCCACAGTGTTTTCATTTCATTTACTTCGGATTTCATAGAATCATTCAGGTTCAAAAAGCCCTCCAAGATCACCTGGTCCAACCATCCCCCTACCACCAATGTCACCCACTGAACCATGTCCCCAGGCACCACGTCCAACCTCTCCTTGAACACCCCCAGGGACGGTGACTCCACCACCTCCCTGGGCAGCCTGTTCCAACATTTTACAGCTCAGAGGTACCCACAGCACCCATATTCCTCTGGGTGCCTGGCTCATCCCTGCCCTATCCATTTCTCAAGCTCCCTTTCTCTGGGTCTCGTTTTGAAGAGGACAGGATGACATTCAAGGGCCAGACACCTGCAGATACCAGAGGAAGGACAGCTTTAAAAAACAGGAAACCCTTCTGCCTCTCCATTTTGGCAGGCAGAGGGACATTAATCCCTCAGCCCTGCCAGAGGCACGTTTGCACCCAGGCGCAGAGCGGCTCCTCGATCAATAAATTGTTGGCAGCAACAGGCACATCTGCCCCTGGGAAATGCTGCTGGCCATCTCAGCCCTCGCTGCGGTCCTTGAGGTCACAGTGTGAGACTGATTGAACTTCTACACCCCTCCCCAGGCTCTGCAGATGTGCAAAAGGAGAAGCAATGCAGTCCCTGGTCTGCTGGCAGCAGAACATCCCAAAAACCAAGACCCCACACCCCGATGCTCCTCACCTCCCCAGCATCACCTCTCTGCTCCCTGCTCTGCATTCAGACGGGACCAGGACCCAGAGCCGTTTCCAGCAAGGGCTCTTCTACCTGCAGCCAAGCCTCAGCCCCAGCCCTGCTGCAAACAGCTCTGCAGCTTATTTCTCTTGATTATTTAACCAGAGGCTTCCTGGCTTTGGTCTCGCCACCCACTGCAATAACGTGCAATTACCAGACTTGAAGGAAAAAAGAAAGAAAGGCAAGTGGCATCTCCTGCCAAGCCAGCACTGTCAAGATCTGCTCCTGTCTTTCAGCTCCCAAAATCACCAAATCTTCCCCTTGCCTCTCAGCACGGCTTTTCAGGCAGCTGCTTCTATACACAGGAGGTTTTACCCCAAAAGGCCACTTTTTATGCAGCTCATTTCACTCCCTGCCTTTCACCCACTGCTACTCAAGAGGTGGAAGTCAAAAAGGCAACGCTACCCTGAATTTCTGAAAGGTTACTTCAAACCCATCCTCATGTTCAGTGCAGACTGATGTAATTCTTGGAAACGCCAAAGATTGCAAGAGCCAGGCTTCAATTTCTTATTTTTTACTAAAAATTGAATTCTCTATTTTTACCAAAAGGGCTCCACTCATTCAGTTCCTCACCTTTGGAAACAGCTGAAGACATGGAAGGGGGATGTGCTAAAATAAAGGGACTGTCTAGAAGAAAACGTCTCCAGTAGGCAGGGCTGCTCTTGGTCTTCCAAAAGAAAGTCCCACGAGGTTACATCCACCTCCCTGTACCCACACTAATAATTAACCACCACCACTTTTCTTTGGAAATGTTGGGCAAAATGCCCTTCCCATTGCCACCTGCAGGGCAGAAGAAGTGAGCCAGGTGAAGCAGCCAGAGATCCAACCGCACCATCGGTACTGCTCCTCATTTAGATCCCATCAAATGAGACCTGGAGGCTCTGGGGGAAGCCAAAAAAGCCCCCGCAGTGGGGACAGATAAGGGGACATGCTAGCGGTGCTAGCTCAGGCCAGCAGGCACTGTGATCTCTTCCCAAACCTCCGAGCCATTTAACCCAGTGAGAATCGCTGGCATTTGCTGCCTTAGCTGGAAGGTGTCCATGCTGAGGGCACAGCTCGTTTTAACACCATCCTCCCAAGCCACCTCTAATTTTAGGCATATGCTGTTATTTAAGGCACATATTATGACCAGGGGAAGCTTGGGCAGCAGACACCTGCTCACAGGAGGATAAAGACAAGCAAAATGCCCCCAGTAACAGCCGCTGTCGAGGATTGCAAGCGCATCGCAAATACTTCAGCGATTTGGTACCGAGTGCCATCAGGAACGGGATTTGAGCCACTGCTCCCACTGAGGTCTGTCAAAGCAGCAACAACGTGGGTAGAAATAATTTAACGCTGCAGATCCTGCGTGCGGATGAGTTAATTGCAGTATTACTACAGAAAGACTCTTGCAAAAAATATTAATAAAGACAAATATCACACTCCCACCCCCAAATCCTTCTCTTTCAGGAAGGAGCCTGCCCAAGCAAGATGCTTATGCTCCATCACTGAGCACTGCTAGTGCTGCCCTGATTACTACACCCAGCTGAAAGGGATCAATATTAAAATCTTCAAAAAAATGAAAAAAAGAGGGGGCAAAACCCTTGAGGTTGGCCACCCTGATCCCTCCGGCACCACCGTGCTGCACCTCCCCAAACACAGCTCCTCCGTGCCAAGGTTGGGGCACCCACATCCAAGCACATCTTCCCTTTCAGAGCTTAAAGCTGTTTACTGAAAGGATTACGAGGGAGGAGCTGGAAAACTAGGAGGAAGCAGGGGGGAGACCATGCGCAACTCTTACGTAGGCAATAAATGCCCTGACACCCTGCTGGAGCAACCCTGCTGCTGTACAGGTGGGGAGGTCAAAGGGATTTCCTCTCTGCTACGGCCTTAAGCTCATTTTGGGCTATGTTGACCCTTGTCTGAAATTTTGCTTAAGGAGGCAGCCTGCAAAGCATGGTTTGGGTACAAGGACTGCTCGAGCAGCAGAAAGCTAAGCCGTGGTGCTTCAGCTCTGCAGTATACCTTGGCTGTATGGCCAGCTGTTTAAAAAAATAAAATAAAAAGGTCAATTCTGTTTTACTACGATTCCTCTCATTTCAAGTAAATAAAGTCTTAAAGAGCTAGATCTTTCAACACAAGAAAACAAAGAGCGATTTCTACACCGCCGTGGAGAAGAAAAAATTACATATCCGGCACAGTGGAGCACCACCAAAGAGGAACTAATGAGCAGGGCAGATCCAGCTAAACACAACATGATTTAGGCAACGTCCAAGCTGCCCTTAAAGCAAGACAAAGCATTAATTGGTTTGTGCTCATTCTGCCTTTGCAGCAAGAAGTTCAGCTGAGGACATTTGACGGCAGGAGCAAGCCACAAGGCCACCTGGACAAGCAGGCACCGGCGTGACCACTGGGAGGATTGTGCAAAACCCCACTGGAGCCCTGAGAAATTGGAAATTTCTCACCTCCAGATTGAAGGGGCTGATCAGATACCAGGCCAGATCATTAACCAAGGGCTACTTCTGCAGTTACCTCACCTTGTTTCCCAAGACGGAGAGTGAACTTAGCAAACACGTTATGAATTTGATGCACTAGCTGAATTCAGCTGTTAAAAGATGACAGAGGGAAGAGGAGATGTGTCCTGGGAAGCAAAGGATGAATTACTGGGAAGCAACCCATGAATTACTCCATCCCCCAAAAGGATGATAGGATTTGTGAAGGTGGGGTGTACTGGGTCTGGCTGGGATGTTAACTTTCCCTGCAGCAGCCCATACAGTGCTGCGCTCTGCACTTGGAGCTAGAACAGCAGTGGGATCACACCGGTGTTGTGTCTGCTGCTGAGAAGTGCTGGCACAGCATCAGGACTCTCTCTGACCCTCCTAGGGGGTGGGCAAAAAGTGAGAAAGAAACATCAGCAGGGCAGCTGACCTAACCCAACCAAAGGGATATTCCATACCATATGATGTCACACTCAGCAATAAAAGGTGGAAAAAGGAAGAAGAGGGGAGGGGTGGGCTCTCATTGCGAAAACGTCTGTCCTCCTCCCGAACACCGGCTACGTGCGTTGAGGCCCTGCTTCAAGGACGTGGTCAAGCATCGCTCATTTGTGGGAAGTAGAGAGTAATTTCTTTCCTCTGCACTTCCACATAGCCTTTACTTGTTTTGTTTAGTTATTCCCTTTCCCCCTCCCTCTTCCCCTTTCCCTTTTTTTCCCTTTAGTTGAATTGTTTAATTAATAATAATATTTCCTTAATTATATATATATATATTTTTTTTTTTTTCCCTCTTTAATTAAATCATCCTTATCTCAACCCGTGAGTTGTTCTTTCCTTTACTTCTTCCCCTCCTCATCTGAGGAGGGGGAGTGAGAGAGCGGTTGTGGTGTTCAACTGCCTAGCACGGTAAAACCACCACATGGGGTTACACCTGAATGGTCTCACACAGCCTCATTGCTCACCACGTATCACCTCATCTTATCTGCACGGCTTCTTTAACCTGACTCATCCTGGGTGAACAAAGAGCCCTGCCCAAAGGGAGCAGATGTAGTGCAGGCATTGCAGGAGGCTTCTGAACCACCAGGTCAGGAGCCACAGCTGGTTCTGCCCAAAGCAGCTGCTTTGCTTCTGCACTGGATCGCTCCCTGAGCTGTACAAACCCAGCCCCTGATCCAGGATGACAGCATTCACCGCCCTGAGAAAAGGCAAGAAAGAGTGAGAAATTCAACCAACCCAAACAAATTGGTAATTAAGGTCTTAGGAGGGAAAAAAAAAAAAAGGAAAGGAGAAAAACTGACTACAGGTTGGTAACAACCTGCCCCTTTTGGTCAATGAACCACAGCTGAGGTAATGGACCTTGGTATTCCCTGAAGCGTGCACAAATACAGATATTTAATAGGTTCTGCAACCCTGCTGCAGATCACTAACCATAGCCCAGGGTCCATGCTTTTGGTACCACTGATTTTAGGGACAAAGAAGTACAGGCCTTACTGGAAAAAAGATGTTGGAACTTGTTGTAAAGGGGAAAAAGAATCTCAAGAAATGGCACCACAGGTATTCAGAAGAGTTAAAAGGAAACTGATAAAAAAGCACAAACAGAAGAGAAGGCACAAAGCTAATTCCATCACGGCCTTATTGGTTCTGTAAATGCATTAATGAAAGCAAACAAAGTGTAGGTCTGTTAATCAGCAGGAAGGAGAGCAGAGTACATAACAAGACGCCCTGCTCAAAGCCTTCCCTGCTTTGTACTTAAGCACCCAGGGATGACTGTCATCAAGAATTGATCTCTCTTAAAACCCTCAAATCTTTTCTTCCCAATCCGTTCTTCGCTTGGGTCCCCTTGTTAAAAGTGCTTTTCTAAAGGTTAACTGGAAAGGGATCTTTAGTTATTCCTTAGTCCTGTCTTCAGGATAAGGGGGCCAATTCTGCCACAGTGGCTGTGCAGAGGTAGAACCTGCTGGGGAGACCACAGCCACTCATTGCTCACGTTTGTGCCACCATTCATTTATCATTGACTTTTATGAGCCCCCATTTAAAGCCGTAACAGTTCATCTTTAACTCTCATTGAGAAGCAGATAGCAAGTTTTTTGCCAAAAGGACAGAAAACACCAAGAAGCAGAACCCCAAGATCCTCCAGCACTGGGAGCTGTGCCCATCCGTGACACGGCCGCTAAGGATAACCTCCCTCGCTCCAGCAAAGGGCTGGAGAAGGAAGCCAGCAGTCAGGATTTCAGGCCAAGAACCTGAAATTGAGGTGCTGTCAACGGGTGGGGGATGACTCAGCCTTGCAGAAACAGAAGGGGTGAGGGAAAAGGACAGAACGAAAGATAATCAGACACATGCCTGAGTCACTGGGAAGATAAGGAGGGAGAGAAACAGGAAAGAGGTGGAAGGGCAGATATTTTTTTTAAAAAAAGTATTCTTTTTTTGAGATTTTCCTAGCAAGGGGTAGGTGGGAAGCAGAAAGAGAAGAGCTGGGGAGAGCAGGTGATGCTCCCTCCATCAATCAGTGCATCAGGAATGGGGAACATGCCAAGGGAACGGGGATGGGGAGAAGCCAAGGATCAGCTGAGAGATGGGATGTGTGCTTGCCCTTTTACCACCGGGCCCAACGTGCCAGAAAAGCAACCCAGCCATGGGGTGGCCCATCCAAAACAGCACAAGATCGGAAAGGGGAGAGGACACCACTCCCTGAAGTGGCTGCTCCAGCCCCCGGCTGGTACTGCTCACCGTGCCCGTTGCAGTAATAGATCCACTTCTCTCTGTTCTGCGTGGGGGTGGTGGACTTTTTCATAATAGCTTTCTCCACAATGGCACTGGGATCTTGCCTCGGCCCTTTCTTCAGAGTCCGTGAGCTCTTCCTGACACTGCAAACCACGATAACTACCAGGACCAGCAGCAGGAAGAGGACAATCATCCAGGGCAAGTGTTCATTGATATCGAAGTGCTGGTGGACGTTCTGTGGCCCTCTCCGGGGCGGCCTGTAGGGCATGCTGGACTTCTCGCCCCCCGCCATCTCCAAGGCCGGCTGCTTCTCCAGAGCTTGGCTGGCGTGCTTGTGCCGGTAGCTCTGTGCCTGGCCGGCAGTGCCGGTGCCCACCAGGCTCCCTCGGGCACCCCCGGTCTCGTTGGCCAAGGTCTGGTTGTAGTCACTCATCGGCCCCGTTGCACCATAGGCCGCGGGTGGAGGAGAGGGAGCCAGGTCGGGAACTGAAGAGTTCAGACCTGCAGGAGGAGAGGAGAGCTCAGTGTCACGGCACTGGGGAGGTGACATGGAGTCACAGCATGGCCTGAAACCCCTCCAAGCATCTGCGCGGCCTGCAGGCCTAAGCCCTGCACCAGGCAGCTAGAGAGGGAAAGCCAGACATTAATTTCACCTCTGTATCAGATTACTACCAAGTCAGGTTTGAGATAAAATCGACCTGGTTAACACCTAGTAGCAACTCCTTAACAAAAAGGAGCTATCAGAAGCACATTGGCAGTCTGTGTTTGACCCAAATTCAGCATTTCTTAGAAAACCTGCAACTTTGGGGCAGTTGGCTTTCTTTCCCTAGCTTTACACTGATATTATTTTTTTTTTATTATATTTTTAGCTTTACACTGATGATGGAAAACTTTTTCATATGTGATTCTAGCCCAAATACTACTAGCTTTACATCCATCAAGGAAAACTTGATATTTGGGCTAGAAACACACAAATCCAGAGGCTTAGTATCTCTCAACCAAGTCTTGTCAAAGGAGCACAAACATTTTATCAGTACTGCCATCAAGCGTGGACGCATCAACTCCAAACCAGGTTTCTGAAGTGACTGAGATAACCCAACTTCATCCTAAGAGCCACTTTCCACTTTTATTGAGTTTTCTTATCAACAAGCAGCTCCTGGTGAGAAGAGGAAGGGTGCTACAGCATGAATTAGAGCCTGCTCTGGAAACTTGGATGTGAAGATCGTGTCTCATCCCAGCTGAGCCAGAGCATGGGTGTAACCATCTGCAATGTGAGAAGCCAAACCGCTCTGACCAGGATACAAACATGGAAAACACTAACTTTTATCTGCTCGTCTACGGTCGATATCAAAGTTCAGGGAACACCCTCCCTTCCTCTCCCAGGGAGACACCAACGTCATATCAGGCTTCTCATTTGTTAGGTCCAAGTAGCCCTGCAGCCTACAACTGTCAGCACCTCCCTGCAACTGCATTTACTGGTTCAAGTGTAAAGGCCATAAGAAATTGCCTTTTGCTGTTAAAATACCCCATTTTGGACACTATTAGGGAGTGCTGTACAGCAGCTCACACAGAACCCCGTAACACCCAGCCATAGCTGAAGCATCTCTGCTAAACCCTGCCCATGGGTTCTCCACCTGGTCTCCTACCCCAGTACAGTCTCCCAACAAGGAGTGTGATACATCATTTACAATTAAGTGAGAGAATGGGGAATTCAAGCTAGTTTTCCCCAACAGTGATAATTAACGGAAGCCTTGGAGGTTAAAGAAAAAATTAGTAGCACAGCTTAGGTGCAGTTTTGGCAATGGACCCCATTCAAGCCAGAATGATACAATGGTACAATGCAGGGCAAAATGTAGCAGGGAAAGCATGGACATAGAGGCAGGAAACCTATCAGGACACCCATCAAACCCATCCAGAGATCCAACAAACACATCAGTGTGGTGGAGAGAAGCTCCCCTCTCCCCTCAGGGCTTTGCTGCCGGCCCCTGCTCAGGTTTGCCACAAACACACCAAGACTTGTGCCAGCACAACACGTGGATGGGGAGAGCAGCTGGGGAACACGATGTCCTCTTAATCCAAACACTAGGACAGCCAGAAGTCCAATCAGGAGAAAAGTCTCGGGGAAAACATTATTAAGTGTGGTTTATTAAGCATGGTTTAACACAAGCAATGGCAACCTGATGTACTCCAGAGCCGTGTCCTGGCCAAAAAAGCAAAAGCACCATCTGCACTCGAGACCAGGTTGCCCTCCAACAGCCTAAAAACAGTCGTGACCGAGGCAGGAATGAGAACTCATGGCCAAAAACACAGCTGTGCTTCAGTGGTGTGCATTACCTTTGGGAAGATGAGCAGTCGGTGGAGCCTTGTAGGTCTCTCCACCCGCTTCTGCGTCCGACGAAGCCAAAGACGTGCTCGGCAGAGACGCTGGAGAACCACAGACGTTGTCGCTTTCCTTTGTCCCTGGCTTGACCACCACCATGTTCTTCCCGAAGCAGTCCGTGTAGGTTTTGCACTTCATCACGCTAGAAGGCACATCAGAAAAAGTACCACGAGGGCATGGCTTGCACCTCACGTCTTCCGTCTCGGTTCCTTTCTTGCGGACGCCCCAGCCGACCGGGCACACCGTGTAAGGGACGCAGGTATCGTTCGTCTGAAACGTACCCGACAGGCAAGTGCACTCGCGGTCGGTCAAGGCAGTACAATGGGTTTTCTCAATCATTGGCAGTTCGCAGGGTTTTCTGCAAGGGTGGCATCGCTCTATGCCGTTCTCGTGCTTCGTAAAAGTCCCGTCCGGACATGGGCTGCACTCCCTTAAGGTGCTCTTTGTGCAGTGCTTGGACACGTAGGTTCCCGCGGGACACTTGTCACAGATCAGCTCCTGGTTGGTGGCACGGTCGAGGTGGCGGTACTTGCCGGCAGAGAGGCTGATGGCATTCTGTTCGGAGGTCAGCTGGGGCTGAGCGCCGGCGCTGCCGAGGAACACGAGCAACTGAAAGACAGAGGCAAAGCGTTAGCACACCCGGTGCCAAATTCCTTCTGGAGAGCCAGCCCGGGACAGGGCCACCGGGGACATCCCAGGGCAGCAGGACCACGGGGGAGGTTTTGCCCTCGCAAGGCTGAGAGGTCCCAGCAGTGCCCAGGCATTTGCCAAGGCGGCAAAAACCACGCAGGTGGTGGCTCTGACCTGCGGGACTTCCTTCCTCTGTGTTAACCTGTGGTTGCTCAGTTATTTGCCTTTTAAAATAAGGCAAAACAGGATGAAATCTGGGCTGGCGCGCGGTACCGGTTGTGTTCTCAGCCCCTCTCACACCTCTGTGCAAGGGTAAGGTTTGCTTCAGGGGCTCTGCTTCAAGCCTCCCACATCCGAATCCACTCGAAACCAGATTTATTTGCAACAGGAGAGGGAAAAACGACGCTAGTCCTAAGCTGTTTCAGGGGCTCCGCTGTAACTTAGTTCCTCATTGCATCAGACACAGGTAAAAGGTCTCACATTTTTACAAACTGAACGCACCCAGCTGGGTTTGGCTAGATGATGGCTACGGATCTGTTCACCTCCACCTATTTCTAGCTCCATGATTTTATTCCCTTCGGTCCTTTGCGTCAGTACCACGGGGCTGCTCCTTCCCCGGGAGAAGCCCTCTCTCTAGCAGGGCCTCCGCTTCCACCTGGGAGACCTCTGGACCACGGAGAAGCATCGGTTAGGCCAGCAGAAATAACGCACGGAGAACAAAAGGCCGCTCAAGAAGAGCTGCCACAAGCTCATCCAGCATGCAAAGCAGCTGGAAACGCATTTCCAAACAGCAGCAGGCTGAGTTCAGAGGGAAGAGGACTGAGCTACCGTTACAGCGGGTTTCCAAAGGTGATTTCTTACGCTGAGGTGGGAAGACCACCAACCCTAACGCTTTACAACCGAGCAGCAGGGGACATAAATCACCTTGCTAGGCTACGTGGGACCTTGCTGTTGCTCTGCTACATATCCTGGGCTATCAGCCAGCAAGAAGATATTTATAATTAAAAAAAAAGAAAAGCCTCCGACAACATGACTCTGCAGAACACACATCGCAGCAGAGCTGCAAGCTGCGCCGCGTCATTTTTGGTGCAGTCTCTTGCTTCCTGGAAAACACATGCTCTGGCAGTGCATTTCTGTTTCACCTGCTAAATAATTTATGGCCGAGGATTTGTACAAAACACTTCAAGTCTTTTTTTTTTTGCCCTCCCTCCTGAAGTGGCAATTACAGAGGCGGCAGCAGCAGACAAGCCTGCAGGAGTTGACAAGGATCCTGCGGTGGCCAGGCCAATTACAGCACGTCAAATTAAAACAACAACAACAAAAAAAGCGAGAGGCTGCTCTGGCAGGCTCTAACGGCTCACCCGATGCATGTCCCACCCCCCCCTACCGCAAGACACGATTTCACGAAGCGCTCGGCTCGCGCTACAGACACCTGCCACCCGTAATCTCCCTGACGCAACCGCGAATTAGCAAACCAGAAGCAACAGGATCCGGCCTCCCCGGGGCTCACCGGTGCCCTACGTGGGGGACACAAGCCCATACCAGACCCCGGGGGGGGTGAGGGGGCATCGGGAGGTGCTGGACCGAGGGGGCTCTGGTGCATGTGCAGTGGCAGGGGAAGGCTTTGCAGCCTCGAGCATCCATGCGGGTGTCGTGCTACTGGGATTGGTGCTACTGGTCCCTAAAAATAACCTGCTGCTGGGAGCGTGCGGCTGGCAGCGCTCGCGGCACCACGAGCACCAGCTGGGAGCAGGGGGATGTCTCCACCTGGGAGGATGGCTGCCACTCGGACCCACCACAAGCACCAGAAGAATGGAGCGGGGTCTCCTTAGCTGCTGGATTCCAGTTCATTACTCCAGCAGCAAAGTGTACAGGGCAAGGAAAAAAAAAAAAAAAAAAAAAACACACAAAAAAGCGTCGGTGCAAGATGACCCAGGTACAACCAGATTCCAACGCACCTGGGTTTGGTGCTGCTCCTCACGCCTGCAGAACATCCCCAGCCCAGTGCCCACATCCCTTCCCTGCTGCCCAAACCCCTTCCAGTGCATCGAGGACTTCAGCTGGGGAATGGGTTTAGATGAGGGAGCCCCTGAGCTTGGCTATGAGTCCCGAGCCCCAGAGCTGGCAGCTGGTGCAGCCATGACCCATCTTACTGCCAGCAGCCCGATGATGCAGCCGGCACCTACGCAGCACCGCCATCATCACCCTCTTCAAGCTGCAGCCATACGTCGGGTGGACCCGATGAGCAATTTGCACGGACAATAGTTTGTAGGGAGCTACCCGCCTCCCAACCACACGTACGTGGGATGCGGCAGGGAACAGGCCAGCCCGTGCAGGAGCAATATCTGCTCCTCGGCCCTGCGAGGCTGCCAGCAGAAAGACAGAAAGTTGGCGAGAAAACGAGCATTTGGGTCCGAAACGGAGCGGTCGCGGCCTGGGTTGTGCATGGTGCCGCCCGTTGCTGCCAGCACCGCTGGGGGGGGAGCAGGGCACCGGTAAGCTTCGCAGCCATGCAATGCATTCAGCAAAAAAATAAAAAGAATAAAGAAAAAGCAACTAAAGGCAGCTAAACACAGCATATGTGACACTGGTAGAGAGGAGCCGGAGCACAGGCACAGAGCTGTAGGTGAGCAGGGACTGGCAGTGCCGAGCTGATAACCTGGAAACTGTTTCCGAGTGAAAATAACAGAATTTCCTGAATTGCTCGAAATCGCAGCTGGCCCACACTCTCCATGGCAATGCCTCAGCCCAGGTCGGGCTGCACAGCTCCCCTTCCCCGAAGGTCAGCTACACTCTCTGCGGAGCACCTCCGGGAAGGCATTTGCAACACTGGAGGAGGAAAAACAAACAAACAACCCCCCCCCAAATGCCAGTAAACAGACCCAGAAGTTTGACGGCAACTTTACAGAGATGAGCAACCCGCCTCCTGCCCTGCGCTCCGTGGACACGATCATGTTACTGACTCCGAAAAAGCCACCTGGGGCGAGGGGCTTGGGGAAGAAGGAAGCAAGTTTTCATTTCTTTAAGGGCGCTGAGTTATTTCAGCTAGCTTGGGGTTTAATGAAACCAAGAGCCTAGGGCTTGGTCGACTCAGCAGCCCCCTTGCCACAGCAGGAGAGTGCAAAGGCGACAGGGGAAAATGCCAAAACAGCAGCACAGGCGCCTGGTCCCCGCAAAGGGGAACTCGGCAGCTCTTCCAGCAGCACACACCAGCCAAGAATCGCTGGCTGCAGCAAGCCCACTAAAGGCAAACGAAGCCCCCACAGCCCCCTGACCACTCGAGATGCACTTAGCAAACACCAATCCAGGCGGCAGCCACGGGAGCATCCCATCCACGACCTTGCCAGCAAACGGGAATTTTGTTCCACAGCTCATCTGGTCGCAGACCCGCACACGTCCAGGTTGAGGATGTGCATGCACGAGCAACGCTTCCCTGCATGTTTGGATCCTTACCTTCATTCTGGGGGCCCACTCCGCTTGTACTTACCCATGTAGTTGGACCCGTTTGATTTTTCCCCGGGGAAAAATCAGGTCCTGGGGGGACCCCGACACCGCCAAAGTTTTGCTTTGCGTTCCAAGGGGCGATGCCACTCCCCGTGCAAGTCTCACCCCGCTGCGGCTGCCCGGCGTTTCCCCGGTCCCCGCAGCAGCTCGCTAGGACCCACCTGGAGCCCAGCAGGAGCGGCCGCGGCGCTGCTTACACAACCGAGCCGCAGCATGGACCCGCCGCCCCAAAAATCCCTCTGTCTCTCTCTGTCCCCGAAATGACAGCGTTTCGCCCCAAAGCGCCGCTTTGCCTAGGTCCTACGTGGGATGGCAAAACGGGGCGGCTGGGGGAGCTCGGCCTCTCTGCCAAAGCAGGGGGGCAATAATAAATAAATAAATAAAGGATGATGGA